>NC_030389.2:35743926-35773431 GCF_001625215.2 Daucus carota subsp. sativus
TTCAGCTCCCCCTGGTCATCCTCAACATAAATAATCCTTACAATTTTGTAATCATTCATGAGCTTGTCAAAACCCATCCCCAAAGCACACGTCGTTTCCAGGTTATCCAGATGCTTCTTATAACAACTCAAAACAAGTACTCTATGTCGCTTAACATAAGGATTCCAAAGATACAACTCCCTGGAAGCATAATCAGTTTGTAAATCAGTAATTAAAAGCATTCCATGAACCTGAGCAATTAATTTCAAAGTACGAGTCTTGGTCTCAAAAGGAATATTGAATTTTTCGATAAGGGTACTGGAAGTTTCCGCAGAGAATAAAGAGCAGTCCTTTTGGAGGGAGGTGGAAGGAGGGATAAAGCAAATTAAGCATTGTCATGAGATGACAAATAGAACGAGAGATTTGAGAAGAAATGAACGAGGGGTCGTTAATAAGAGAGTACCATGTTTTGTTGACTGAAGTTGACCTCACAAGGTCTTTCACAGGCAGTCTTAAGAGGATTTCGATGATTGTTTGAGGAGGAAGATCATCAAACGATGTTGCAGACATTTTTTTGCGAGAGAGAGAGAAATTGAGTTTTGAGTATGAGAGAGAGAAACTAAGTTTTGAGTATAAAATATACAACGAAGAGCACTGTGTATTTATATGTGCATTAGCATAGGGTGTGTACATGTTTCTCATTTATTTTATGCAGACCAAATGAAATTTGGAATAATCTAGATGATTTTAGAAAAGAAATTTTCAGAATTAAAATTTGTGTATTCTATTTTGATTTTAAATATTCCTAAGATTCGAATCCAAAGATATTGAGTTAATGTGGATATTATAAATTAGGAAAATCAGAGAATATTGTGAAATATCTTAAAAATCCTTAAAATCTGATTTTATTTATTTCCAATTTAAAAAGGTTCTTAATTTTTAAATTGAGGCGGCATCCATTATAGTGTCTAAACAACTTTTTAAATATAAATGTCGTAACACCAGAACTTATTTCAAAAAAGAAAAGAAAAAAGAGAGGAAATCATCCAAATTAGCAAACTAAATACATTAACAACATTTGAAAAACTTACATTAAAGTTGTTTTAATTCTTTTTTAAGTGAGAATAAAATATAAATTATCCTAAGATGGTATGAAATTCTAACTTTTGCCGTAAGTATACTCAAAATATTACTATTAGAATCAAGCGACACCTTATTGGGGTGTGCTTGGGTATCATATACTCTCAGAATTCTTATGCTTTTCCTATTACGTTTTTACATATAACAGCATCGTCATAGTAAACCTAAACTATTCTCAACCAGATATAGTGCAGGATTTGATTTAGTTAGAAAGGGCAAGATTTAGAAGCAAACAATTACAAATTGGGTGAGTTTATACTGGAAATCAAGCATTTTATACAAAAACTAAACAAATATATTTAAAAGCCTAAATTTCTCTTAGTAATACTAAAAATCACCCAAAACATTTTATTGTCATCTCTCAAAAAATAGAGGGGACACTAAAATATTACTATTTGTCACCTTCATGCATTAAAAAAACACCAAACATTTTAGTGTTACCTATCAAAAAATAGAGCGACACTAAAATATTGTTATTTGTCATCCTTCATGCTTGTTGTATCCTCCACGAATGATTTTCTAGCAATCTCTTAGAAAATTGTAGTTAACAATTGGGGTGAAATAAATTCTTAAAAAAGGGATAGTATCACGCCTCAAAGTAGTCTAATTAAATTATTTTTGCAGGATTTTGGTATTGTAAAAATTTCGTATCCATCTGCCAATTGTTTGTTCTGATCCCAACAATCAAAATTATTCAAGTTTATTTTCATTAGTCATTTCTCGGTTATCCAAATGCTTCTTAAAATAAGGGGAAAATAAGACTCTTTGTTTCTTGAAATATCGAGTTTTGTGGAAGCATAATCACATGATATGAAGCATTGTTATCAAAACTACAAAGACAGTAGTCCCTTCCTTCTGTCCAATGTCCAAATTGGTCAGGGCTATTGCCTTAAGGAACTCGGCAATTTTATTTTAATACAATTCATGGATGAACACACATCTCGTGACTTAAAAAAAATCAATTATCAATGTGATTTTGTAGAATAACAGTTGAGTAAATCATCCATTACAGGTTCCCGTAGATAATTATAGCCCGAGAATAATGCCAAGCTATCAACAAGCTGCGCCACCAATTCTTTAAAAAAAAAAGATAGTATGATACATATGGTAACCACATCTTTTACCTAGCTAATTATACAAAAAACATGTATAGTAATAAATAAATTCTGAAAAAAGATTTTACCTGCTACTACAAATGGGCAACAAACACAAAATGTTACTTCCAATGAGATCAAAAAATACATAAACTATCTGTCCACATATAGTCGTTATATAAGACAATAACAGTACTAAAACTTGCAAAGATTTCAATTATCAGCAGATGACCCGCGTTTCCTAGTACTTTGCATATTTCAGCAGCGATTTTCCTCCCTCATACAAGATTAAACTCTCTCGAAAGGAAGTGTCGACAGTAGAAAGATTAAAAACCGATGTTGAAATCTCTACTGGACCCACACATTCACCAAATCCATGATCTTGATGAATCATGCTCTGGTTACAAAAGACAATGGTTGCCAAACCGGGGTTCTTTGAGCAAAATAACTCTATTACTAGGGTCCCGTTCTTGGTAATGGCTAAAGGATACCCACACTCTTCAAGTACATATCTAAAACGCAGAGTCCAGGTGACCACACCATTTTCTTGTCTCATCAACCATATACAATAAGGAAGACCAGAGTCCCCTTATTTAGTGGTTCGTCTAGAACACAAAGAGCAAGTGAATCCTCAAACCGCATAAGCTTATTTATGGGATTTCTTGCCAAAATTTGGGAAAGATCATCGGGGAGGTTAAATTCCCCAACAGCTCAGAATGAAAATCGAAGGACATTATCCTCAGTTTGTGACCATGACAAGTACTGGTGTCGTCAACTATGGCATAGTTCCTTTCCAACCAGTAATAACAACCATCAACGAAAACCCCATCTTCAATATCTAGTCGTGGAACTCCAGGGTTTTTAATCTTCCTCCATACGTTCTCCGTCAGGCTAAAAATTTCAACCTTAGGAGCTACATCACCCAACACCTCCCCCTGGTCATCCTCAACATAAATAATCCTTACAATTTTGTAATCATTCATGAGCTTGTCAAAACCCATCCCCAAAGCACACGTCGTTTCCAAGTTATCCAGATGCTTCTTATAACAACTCGAAACAAGTACTCTATGTCGCTTAACATAAGGATTCCAAAGATACAACTCCCTGGAAGCATAATCAGTTTGTAAATCAGTAATTAAAAGCATTCCATGAACCTGAGCAATTAATTTCAAAGTACGAGTTATAGGTCTCAAAAGGAATATCGAATTTTTCGATAAGGGTACTGGAAGTTTCCGCAGAGAATAAAGAGCAGTCCTTTTGGAGAGAGGTGGAAGGAGGGATGATAAGCAAATTAAGCATTGTCATGAGAATGACAAATAGAACGAGAGATTTGAGAAGAAATGAACGAGGGGTGTTAATAAGAGAGTACCATGTTTTGTTGACTGAAGTTGACCTTGTTAAATAAACTAACTCTTGAGTTTCTGAAAATATTCTAGAAGGATGCTTTTAATATTTTAGAATAAATATAATTCATTGAACTGAAGAGATGTATCAGTTTAATTCATGTATGATGGTTTGTATTCTCCTATTATAAATGGAGAAGCTTGAAGAGGAAGAAAAAAGATATCAGAACAACAAATATTCCAGAAAATACTTCTTCTATTCCTTGTTATGTTCTATTCTATATTTTATATACGTAAATTATACTAGAATCTTATACTCAAACCAACAAACTGGTATCAGAGCCAGCAACCATGAATAATCTTTTGCTGTTCCAAAACTTACCAAGAGAAACTATGGCCACTGGTGTATCCGAATGAAAGCTTTGCTAGGATCACAGGAAGCATGGGAAATTGTTGATAGAGGCTATGATGAACCTGAGAATGAGGGAGCCTTGAATCAGGCTCAGAAAAATAATCTACTGAAAGCACGGAACAAGATCAACAGGCTTTGTCAATTATACACATGGCTTAGATGAAGCCATGTTTGAAAATGGTGGCATCAGCATCAAAAGCAAAGGAAGCCTGGGAGATTCTGCAGAACAATTTTAAAGGTGTTGACAAAGTGAAAAAGGTACGATTACAAACCCTACGTGGTGAATTTGAAGCATTGCATATGAAAGAATCAGAATCAGTCCCAGATTATTTCACGAGGGTTTCCTCTGTTGTAAATCAAATGAAGAATTATGGAGAAAAATCGAAGATTCTCGTGTCAATGAAAAGATACTGAGATCTTTGAATACAAAATTGCAACTTGTTGGAATCTCTATGAAGAATCAAATGATACGGAAACCATGACCACTGATCAACTCATGGGATCATTACAAGCATATTCTGAAAGATTATTGAAAAAGGAGGAGACGGAATCCCAGGTGTTAAAAACTAATGCCTCTGTTGAAGACAAAGACAAGCTGCTGTATTCACAACATACTAGAGGGAAGAGGCCGTGGACGTGCAAATCAAAATTTTAACCGAGGCAGAGGACGTGGATATGTAAGCAATAGATTTGAAGGAAGAGAGCAGACAAATCAACCAACTGGCGAGGACAAGGACGTGGTCGCAGCCGAGGAGGCAGATCAAATTCTGGAAGAGGTGGCAGATTCATTGAATGTTATAATTGTGGAAAATTGGTCACTTTGCCAAAGATTGCTGGTTTAACAAAAGGGTTGAAGAAAAGGCAAACATAGCTGAAACAGGAGAGCAACAAGATGAGTTTTGTTAATGGCCTGCAAGATACTATTCCGGAAGAGGAGGTTCTTTGGTATCTTGACAGCGGTGCCAGCAACCATATGTCAGGGCTCAAACATTTATTTACTGATTTAAAGAACTAGATTCTGGTTTTGTTTCTTTTGGAGATGCCTCAAAGATTGAAGTCAAAGGAAAAGGTGAAGTATGCTTTTATAGCAAGAATGGCAGACAAGGCAGAATTGAAGATGTCTATTATGTTCCAGACATGAAGAATAATATTCTTAGCCTTGACAACTGGTTGAAAAAGGATACTCAATTTTTATGGAAGAAAAGGCCATGTTCTTGAAGGACAAAAGTGGCAGAACAATAGCTTGTGTGGGAATGTCTCATAATCGGATGTTCAAATTAAACTTGAGGAATATACAGGAGACATGTATGCAAGTAAAGATGGAGGACAAAGCAACCTTGTGGCACAGGAGACTTGGACACCTACACTATGGTGGTCTAAAAGAGATGTCAAACAAAGGAATGGTTCATGGAATTCCAAGCATGGATTTTTCAGGAAGTTTTTGTGAAGATTGTGTAATAGGAAAGCAGACAAGAAATTCTTTCCAAAAGAAGGCCATCTATCGCGCTACAAAGCCTCTCGAGTTGGTGCATACGGACATTTGTGGTCCTATCACACCCAAGTCATATAGCTCCAAGAGGTACTTTCTTACATTTATTGATGACTATTCTCGGAGGACATGGGTTTATTTTTTAAATGAAAAATCTGAGGCGTTGAAAGTATTCAAGAAATTCAAATGTTGGTGGAGAAAAAGACTGGAAAGAATATCAAGGCATTGCGTTCTGATAGAGGAGGAGAATATACATCAAATGCTTTCACGGAATACTGTGAAGAACAGGGCATTAGAAGATTCCTAACAGCCCCATATTCACCACAGCAGAACGGCGTGGCTGAGAGAAAAATCGGACTATCTTAGACATGGTTCGATCAATGTTAAAGTGCAAGGAACTGCCAAAGGAACTATGGGCAGAAGCTGTTCAGTGTGCAGTGTATATTCAGAACCGGTGTGTACACTCAATTTTGGGAGATAAAACACCTCAGGAATTGTGGAGTGGCAAGAAACCTACTGTGTCACATTTAAAAGTCTTTGGAAGTACTGCATACTCTCATATACCCGACCAGCAAAGAACAAAGCTGGACGACAAGAGCAGAAAATTTATATTCATTGGATATGATGAGAAAACAAAAGCTTATCGGCTCCTTGATCCGGTTGCGAAGAAGGTGACTGTAAGTAGAGATGTGAAGATACAAGAAGATGATGCATGGGACTGGAATAAAACTCCAGAAGAAGAAACACCAATTTCTAAAGTCTCACCAATAAGTTTTGATACATCCGAAGATGAAGAACCAGAAGAGGATGAGCCCAGGAATCCTAGAATGAGAAGTTTACAAGATGTATATGAACATGGAGAGGTGCACTTAGTGTGTTTGGTGGCTGATACAGAAAGTATAGATTTTGGAGAAGCTGTGAAAGACAAGAAGTGGAAGGCTGCAATGGATGAAGAGATCAAAGCTATTGAAAAGAACAAAACTTGGGAACTTGTTGAACCCCCAGAAAATTGTAAGCCTATCGATGTTAAATGGGTTTATAAGAAGAAAATGAATGCTCAAGGAGAAGTAGAAAGATACAAGGCGCGGTTAGTTGCAAAGGGCTACCGTCAAAAGGCCGGAATCGACTATGATGAAGTTTTTGCACCCGTGGCAAGAATGGAGTCAATCAGACTCCTCATCTCACAAGCAGCTCAAAGGAAGTGGCCTATTTACCAGATGGACGTGAAGTCTGCTTTCTTAAATGGAGTGCTCGAAGAGGAAGTGTACGTAAACCAGCCACCCGGATATATAAAGGAAGGAAAAGAAAGAATGGTGTTGAAATTGTATAAGGCGCTCTATGGTTTAAAACAAGCTCCACGAGCATGGAACACTCGTATTGATGCCTACTTCAGGAAGAATGGTTTTGTGCAATGTCCTTATGAGCCTGCTGTTTATGTCAAAGAAAGCAAGGTAATATATTACTTGTTGCACTTTATGTTGATGATCTTATTTTTATGGGGAACAATGAAGAGATGATTAAAGATTTTAAAAAGGAGATGACTCAAGAATTCGAGATGACTGACTTGGGCTTGATGAGATTCTTTCTTGGCATTGAGGTGAAGCAAGATAAGTCAGGTATCTTTATTTCTCAAGAAGCATATGCTAATAGTATTCTAAAGAAATTTTGAATGGAGCACTGTAATCCAGCAGCAACACCCATGGAATTGGGTACAAAACTTTCTAAATTTGAGGGAGGAAATTCAGTGGAGGCAAATTTATATCATAGTTTGGTTGGAAGCTTGAGATATCTTACATGTACTAGACCTGATATTGCATATAGTGTTGGTATTGTAAGCAGATATATGGAGGACCCAAAGCAGTCGCACTGGAAAGCAATTAAAAGGATTCTGGGATACATTCAAGGAACAAAGTCAGTGGGATTATTTTATTCTAGTACCACAGACTACAATTTGGTGGGATACTCTGATAGTGATTGGTGTGGAGATGTGGATGATCGTAAGAGCACGTCTGGATACTTGTTCTTTATGGGAGAAACGGCATTTACGTGGTATTCTAAGAAGCAGCCTATAGTGGCATTATCAACCTGTGAGGCAGAATATGTAGCAGCCTCTCACTGTGTTTGTCATGCTATTTGGTTAAGAAGGTTACTTGGTGAATTAAAGATCCCACAACAAAGATCAACTGAAATTAGAATTGACAACAAATCTGCAATTGAGCTTGCCAAGAATCCAGTGCATCATGAAAGGAGTAAACACATTGATGTTCGATTCCATTTTATTCGGGAGCATGTAAAGGAGAAGAATGTGCATTTACGTCATGTTGTTAGTCATGATCAGATAGCAGATGTGCTCACTAAACCATTGTCCAGAACTCTCTTTGATACTTACAAAAGGCTCATGGGAATGAAGGATCGAAAAGAGTTAGTTTAAGGGAGGAATTTGTTAAATAAACTAACTCTTGAGTTTCTGAAAATATTCTAGAAGGATGCTTTTAATATTTTAGAATAAATATAATTCATTGAACTGAAGAGATGTATCAGTTTAATTCATGTATGATGGTTTGTATTCTCCTATTATAAATGGAGAAGCTTGAAGAGGAAGAAAAAAGATATCAGAACAACAAATATTCCCAGAAAATACTTCTTCTATTCCTTCTTATGTTCTATTCTATATTTTATATACTTAAATTATACTAGAATCTTATACTCAAAACCAACAGACCTCACAAGGTCTTTCACAGGCAGTCTTAAGAGGATTTCGATGATTGTTTGAGGAGGAAGATCATCAAACGATGTTGCAGACATTTTTTGCGAGAGAGAGAGAAATTGAGTTTTGAGTATGAGAGAGAGAAACTAAGTTTTGAGTATAAAATATACAACGAAGAGCACTGTGTATTTATATGTGCATTAGCATAGGGTGTGTACATGTTCTCTCATTTATTTTATGCAGACCAAATGAAATTTGGAATAATCTAGATGATTTTAGAAAAGAAATTTTCAGAATTAAAAATTTGTGTATATTCTATTTTGATTTTAAATATTCCTAAGATTCGAATCCAAAGATATTGAGTTAATGTGGATATTATAAATTTAGGAAAATCAGAGAATATTGTGAAATATCTTAAAAATCCTTAAAATCTGATTTTATTTATTTCCAATTTTTAAAAAGGTTCTTAATTTTTAAAATTGAGGCGGCATCCATTATAGTGTCTAAACAACTTTTTAAATATAAATGTCGTAACACCAGAACTTATTTCAAAAAAGAAAAGAAAAGAAGAGGAAATCATCCAAATTAGCAAACTAAAATACAATTAACAACATTTGAAAAACTTACATTAAAGTTGTTTTAATTCTTTTTTAAGTGAGAATAAAATATAAATTATCCTAAGATGGTATGAAATTCTAACTTTTGCCCTAAGTATACTCAAAATATTACTATTAGAATCAAGCGACACCTTATTGGGGTGTGCTTGGGTATCATATACTCTCAGAATTCTTATGCTTTTCCTATTACGTTTTTACATATAACAGCATAGTCATAGTAAACCTAAACTATTCTCAACCAGATATAGTGCAGGATTTGATTTAGTTAGAAAGGGCAAGATTTAGAAGCAAACAATTACAAATTGGGTGAGTTTATACTGGAAATCAAGCATTTTATACAAAAACTAAACAAATATATTTAAAAGCCTAAATTTCTCTTAGTAATACTAAAAATCACCCAAAACATTTTATTGTCATCTCTCAAAAAATAGAGGGGACACTAAAATATTACTATTTGTCACCTTCATGCATTAAAAAAACACCAAAACATTTTAGTGTTACCTATCAAAAAATAGAGCGACACTAAAATATTGTTATTTGTCATCCTTCATGCATTGTTGTATCCTCCACGAATAATTTTCTAGCAATCTCTTAGAAAATTGTAGTTAACAATTCGGGTGAAATAAATTCTTAAAAAAGGTGATAGTATCACGCCTCAAAGTAGTCTAATTAAATTATTTTTGCAGGATTTTGGTATTGTAAAAATTTCGTATCCATCTGCCAATTGTTTGTTCTGATCCCAACAATCAAAATTATTCAAGTTTATTTTCATTAGTCATTTCTCGGTTATCCAAATGCTTCTTAAAATAAGGGGAAAATAAGACTCTTTGTTTCTTGAAATATCGAGTTTTGTGGAAGCATAATCACATATGAAGCATTGTTATCAAAACTACAAAGACAGTAGTCCCTTCCTTCTGTCCAATGTCCAAAATTGGTCGAGGGCTATTGCCTTAAGGAACTCGGCAATTTTATTTTAATACAATTCATGGATGAACACACATCTCGTGACTTAAAAAAAAATCAATTATCAATGTGATTTTGTAGAATAACAGTTGAGTAAATCATCCATTACAGGTTCCCGTAGATAATTATAGCCCGAGAATAATGCCAAGCTATCAACAAGCTGCGCCACCAATTCTTTAAAAAAAAAAGAGATAGTATGATACATATGGTAACCACATCTTTTACCTAGCTAATTATACAAAAAACATGTATAGTAATAAATAAATTCTGAAAAAAGATTTTACCTGCTACTACAAATGGGCAACAAACACAAAAATGTTACTTCCAATGAGATCAAAAATACATAAACTATCTGTCCACATATAGTCGTTATATAAGACAAAAACTTGCAAAGATTTCAATTATCAGCAGATGACCCGCGTTTCCTAGTACTTTGCATATTTCAGCAGCGATTTTCCTCCCTCATACAAGATTAAACTCTCTCGAAAGGAAGTGTCGACAGTAGAAAGATTAAAAACCGATGTTGAAATCTCTACTGGACCCACACATTCACCAAATCCATGATCTTGATGAATCATGCTCTGGTTACAAAAGACAATGGTTGCCAAACCGGGGTTCTTTGAGCAAAATAACTCTATTACTAGGGTCCCGTTCTTGGTAATGGCTAAAGGATACCCACACTCTTCAAGTACATATCTAAAACGCAGAGTCCAGGTGACCACACCATTTTCTTGTCTCATCAACCATATACAATAAGGAAGACCAGAGTCCCCCTTATTTAGTGGTTCGTCTAGAACACAAAGAGCAAGTGAATCCTCAAACCGCATAAGCTTATTTATGGGATTTCTTGCCAAAATTTGGGAAAGATCATCGGGGAGGTTAAATTCCCCAAACAGCTCAGAATGAAAATCGAAGGACATTATCCTCAGTTTGTGACCATGACAAGTACTGGTGTCGTCAACTATGGCATAGTTTCTTTCGAACCAGTAATAACAACCATCAACGAAAACCCCATCTTCAATATCTAGTCGTGGAACTCCAGGGTTTTTAATCTTCCTCCATACGTTCTCCGTCAGGCTAAAAATTTCAACCTTAGTAGCTACATCACCCAACAGCTCCCCCTGGTCATCCTCAACATAAATAATCCTTACAATTTTGTAATCATTCATGAGCTTGTCAAAACCCATCCCCAAAGCACACGTCGTTTCCAGGTTATTCAGATGCTTCTTATAACAACTCGAAACAAGTACTCTATGTCGCTTAACATAAGGATTCCAAAGATACAACTCCCTGGAAGCATAATCAGTTTGTAAATCAGTAATTAAAAGCATTCCATGAACCTGAGCAATTAATTTCAAAGTACGAGTCTTGGTCTCAAAAGGAATATCGAATTTTTCGATAAGGGTACTGGAAGTTTCCGCAGAGAATAAAGAGCAGTCCTTTTGGAGAGAGGTGGAAGGAGGGATAATAAGCAAATTAAGCATTGTCATGAGAATGACAAATAGAACGAGAGATTTGAGAAGAAATGAACGAGGGGTCGTTAATAAGAGAGTACCATGTTTTGTTGACTGAAGTTGACCTCACAAGGTCTTTCACAGGCAGTCTTAAGAGGATTTCGATGATTGTTTGAGGAGGAAGATCATCAAACGATGTTGCAGACATTTTTTTGCGAGAGAGAGAGAAATTGAGTTTTGAGTATGAGAGAGAGAAACTAAGTTTTGAGTATAAAATATACAACGAAGAGCACTGTGTATTTATATGTGCATTAGCATAGGGTGTGTACATGTTTTCTCATTTATTTTATGCAGACCAAATGAAATTTTGAATAATCTAGATGATTTTAGAAAAGAAATTTTCAGAATTAAAAATTTGTGTATATTCTATTTTGATTTTAAATATTCCTAAGATTCGAATCCAAAGATATTGAGTTAATGTGGATATTATAAATTTAGGAAAATCAGAGAATATTGTGAAATATCTTAAAAATCCTTAAAATCTGATTTTATTTATTTCCAAATTTTAAAAAGGTTCTTAATTTTTAAAATTGAGGCGGCATCCATTATAGTGTCTAAACAACTTTTTAAATATAAATGTCGTAACACCAGAACTTATTTCAAAAAAGAAAAGAAAAGAAGAGGAAATCATCCAAATTAGCAAACTAAAATACAATTAACAACATTTGAAAAACTTACATTAAAGTTGTTTTAATTCTTTTTTAAGTGAGAATAAAATATAAATTATCCTAAGATGGTATGAAATTCTAACTTTTGCCGTAAGTATACTCAAAATATTACTATTAGAATCAAGCGACACCTTATTGGGGTGTGCTTGGGTTTCATATACTCTCAGAATTCTTATGCTTTTCCTATTACGTTTTTACATATAACAGCATAGTCATAGTAAACCTAAACTATTCTCAACCAGATATAGTGCAGGATTTGATTTAGTTAGAAAGGGCAAGATTTAGAAGCAAACAATTACAAATTGGGTGAGTTTATACTGGAAATCAAGCATTTTATACAAAAACTAAACAAATATATTTAAAAGCCTAAATTTCTCTTAGTAATACTAAAAATCACCCAAAACATTTTATTGTCATCTCTCAAAAAATAGAGGGGACACTAAAATATTACTATTTGTCACCTTCATGCATTAAAAAAACACCAAAACATTTTAGTGTTACCTATCAAAAAATAGAGCGACACTAAAATATTGTTATTTGTCATCCTTCATGCATTGTTGTATCCTCCACGAATAATTTTCTAGCAATCTCTTAGAAAATTGTAGTTAACAATTGGGGTGAAATAAATTCTTAAAAAAGGTGATAGTATCACGCCTCAAAGTAGTCTAATTAAATTATTTTTGCAGGATTTTGGTATTGTAAAAATTTCGTATCCATCTGCCAATTGTTTGTTCTGATCCCAACAATCAAAATTATTCAAGTTTATTTTCATTAGTCATTTCTCGGTTATCCAAATGCTTCTTAAAATAAGGGGAAAATAAGACTCTTTGTTTCTTGAAATATCGAGTTTTGTGGAAGCATAATCACATGATATGAAGCATTGTTATCAAAACTACAAAGACAGTAGTCCCTTCCTTCTGTCCAATGTCCAAATTGGTCAGGGCTATTGCCTTAAGGAACTCGGCAATTTTATTTTAATACAATTCATGGATGAACACACATCTCGTGACTTAAAAAAAATCAATTATCAATGTGATTTTGTAGAATAACAGTTGAGTAAATCATCCATTACAGGTTCCCGTAGATAATTATAGCCCGAGAATAATGCCAAGCTATCAACAAGCTGCGCCACCAATTCTTTAAAAAAAAAAAGAGATAGTATGATACATATGGTAACCACATCTTTTACCTAGCTAATTATACAAAAAACATGTATAGTAATAAATAAATTCTGAAAAAAGATTTTACCTGCTACTACAAATGGGCAACAAACACAAAAATGTTACTTCCAATGAGATCAAAAAATACATAAACTATCTGTCCACATATAGTCGTTATATAAGACAATAACAGTACTAAAACTTGCAAAGATTTCAATTATCAGCAGATGACCCGCGTTTCCTAGTACTTTGCATATTTCAGCAGCGATTTTCCTCCCTCATACAAGATTAAACTCTCTCGAAAGGAAGTGTCGACAGTAGAAAGATTAAAAACCGATGTTGAAATCTCTACTGGACCCACACATTCACCAAATCCATGATCTTGATGAATCATGCTCTGGTTACAAAAGACAATGGTTGCCAAACCGGGGTTCTTTGAGCAAAATAACTCTATTACTAGGGTCCCGTTCTTGGTAATGGCTAAAGGATACCCACACTCTTCAAGTACATATCTAAAACGCAGAGTCCAGGTGACCACACCATTTTCTTGTCTCATCAACCATATACAATAAGGAAGACCAGAGTCCCCCTTATTTAGTGGTTCGTCTAGAACACAAAGAGCAAGTGAATCCTCAAACCGCATAAGCTTATTTATGGGATTTCTTGCCAAAATTTGGGAAAGATCATCGGGGAGGTTAAATTCCCCAAACAGCTCAGAATGAAAATCGAAGGACATTATCCTCAGTTTGTGACCATGACAAGTACTGGTGTCGTCAACTATGGCATAGTTTCTTTCGAACCAGTAATAACAACCATCAACGAAAACCCCATCTTCAATATCTAGTCGTGGAACTCCAGGGTTTTTAATCTTCCTCCATACGTTCTCCGTCAGGCTAAAAATTTCAACCTTAGTAGCTACATCACCCAACAGCTCCCCCTGGTCATCCTCAACATAAATAATCCTTACAATTTTGTAATCATTCATGAGCTTGTCAAAACCCATCCCCAAAGCACACGTCGTTTCCAGGTTATCCAGATGCTTCTTATAATAACTCGAAACAAGTACTCTATGTCGCTTAACATAAGGATTCCAAAGATACAACTCCCTGGAAGCATAATCAGTTTGTAAATCAGTAATTAAAAGCATTCCATGAACCTGAGCAATTAATTTCAAAGTACGAGTCTTGGTCTCAAAAGGAATATCGAATTTTTCGATAAGGGTACTGGAAGTTTCCGCAGAGAATAAAGAGCAGTCCTTTTGGAGAGAGGTGGAAGGAGGGATAATAAGCAAATTAAGCATTGTCATGAGAATGACAAATAGAACGAGAGATTTGAGAAGAAATGAACGAGGGGTCGTTAATAAGAGAGTACCATGTTTTGTTGACTGAAGTTGACCTCACAAGGTCTTTCACAGGCAGTCTTAAGAGGATTTCGATGATTGTTTGAGGAGGAAGATCATCAAACGATGTTGCAGACATTTTTTTGCGAGAGAGAGAGAAATTGAGTTTTGAGTATGAGAGAGAGAAACTAAGTTTTGAGTATAAAATATACAACGAAGAGCACTGTGTATTTATATGTGCATTAGCATAGGGTGTGTACATGTTTTCTCATTTATTTTATGCAGACCAAATGAAATTTTGAATAATCTAGATGATTTTAGAAAAGAAATTTTCAGAATTAAAAATTTGTGTATATTCTATTTTGATTTTAAATATTCCTAAGATTCGAATCCAAAGATATTGAGTTAATGTGGATATTATAAATTTAGGAAAATCAGAGAATATTGTGAAATATCTTAAAAATCCTTAAAATCTGATTTTATTTATTTCCAATTTTTAAAAAGGTTCTTAATTTTTAAAATTGAGGCGGCATCCATTATAGTGTCTAAACAACTTTTTAAATATAAATGTCGTAACACCAGAACTTATTTCAAAAAAGAAAAGAAAAGAAGAGGAAATCATCCAAATTAGCAAACTAAAATACAATTAACAACATTTGAAAAACTTACATTAAAGTTGTTTTAATTCTTTTTTAAGTGAGAATAAAATATAAATTATCCTAAGATGGTATGAAATTCTAACTTTTGCCCTAAGTATACTCAAAATATTACTATTAGAATCAAGCGACACCTTATTGGGGTGTGCTTGGGTATCATATACTCTCAGAATTCTTATGCTTTTCCTATTACGTTTTTACATATAACAGCATAGTCATAGTAAACCTAAACTATTCTCAACCAGATATAGTGCAGGATTTGATTTAGTTAGAAAGGGCAAGATTTAGAAGCAAACAATTACAAATTGGGTGAGTTTATACTGGAAATCAAGCATTTTATACAAAAACTAAACAAATATATTTAAAAGCCTAAATTTCTCTTAGTAATACTAAAAATCACCCAAAACATTTTATTGTCATCTCTCAAAAAATAGAGGGGACACTAAAATATTACTATTTGTCACCTTCATGCATTAAAAAAACACCAAAACATTTTAGTGTTACCTATCAAAAAATAGAGCGACACTAAAATATTGTTATTTGTCATCCTTCATGCATTGTTGTATCCTCCACGAATAATTTTCTAGCAATCTCTTAGAAAATTGTAGTTAACAATTGGGGTGAAATAAATTCTTAAAAAAGGTGATAGTATCACGCCTCAAAGTAGTCTAATTAAATTATTTTTGCAGGATTTTGGTATTGTAAAAATTTCGTATCCATCTGCCAATTGTTTGTTCTGATCCCAACAATCAAAATTATTCAAGTTTATTTTCATTAGTCATTTCTCGGTTATCCAAATGCTTCTTAAAATAAGGGGAAAATAAGACTCTTTGTTTCTTGAAATATCGAGTTTTGTGGAAGCATAATCACATGATATGAAGCATTGTTATCAAAACTACAAAGACAGTAGTCCCTTCCTTCTGTCCAATGTCCAAAATTGGTCGAGGGCTATTGCCTTAAGGAACTCGGCAATTTTATTTTAATACAATTCATGGATGAACACACATCTCGTGACTTAAAAAAAATCAATTATCAATGTGATTTTGTAGAATAACAGTTGAGTAAATCATCCATTACAGGTTCCCGTAGATAATTATAGCCCGAGAATAATGCCAAGCTATCAACAAGCTGCGCCACCAATTCTTTAAAAAAAAAAGAGATAGTATGATACATATGGTAACCACATCTTTTACCTAGCTAATTATACAAAAAACATGTATAGTAATAAATAAATTCTGAAAAAAGATTTTACCTGCTACTACAAATGGGCAACAAACACAAAAATGTTACTTCCAATGAGATCAAAAAATACATAAACTATCTGTCCACATATAGTCGTTATATAAGACAATAACAGTACTAAAACTTGCAAAGATTTCAATTATCAGCAGATGACCCGCGTTTCCTAGTACTTTGCATATTTCAGCAGCGATTTTCCTCCCTCATACAAGATTAAACTCTCTCGAAAGGAAGTGTCGACAGTAGAAAGATTAAAAACCGATGTTGAAATCTCTACTGGACCCACACATTCACCAAATCCATGATCTTGATGAATCATGCTCTGGTTACAAAAGACAATGGTTGCCAAACCGGGGTTCTTTGAGCAAAATAACTCTATTACTAGGGTCCCGTTCTTGGTAATGGCTAAAGGATACCCACACTCTTCAAGTACATATCTAAAACGCAGAGTCCAGGTGACCACACCATTTTCTTGTCTCATCAACCATATACAATAAGGAAGACCAGAGTCCCCCTTATTTAGTGGTTCGTCTACAACACAAAGAGCAAGTGAATCCTCAAACCGCATAAGCTTATTTATGGGATTTCTTGCCAAAATTTGGGAAAGATCATCGGGGAGGTTAAATTCCCCAAACAGCTCAGAATGAAAATCGAAGGACATTATCCTCAGTTTGTGACCATGACAAGTACTGGTGTCATCAACTATGGCATAGTTTCTTTCGAACCAGTAATAACAACCATCAACGAAAACCCCATCTTCAATATCTAGTCGTGGAACTCCAGGGTTTTTAATCTTCCTCCATACGTTCTCCGTCAGGCTAAAAATTTCAACCTTAGGAGCTACATCACCCAACAGCTCCCCCCGGTCATCCTCAACATAAATAATCCTTACAATTTTGTAATGATTCATGACCTTGTCAAAACCCATCCCCAAAGCACACGTCGTTTCCAGGTTATCCAGATGCTTCTTATAACAACTCGAAACAAGTACTCTATGTTGCCTAACATAAGGATTCCAAAGATACAACTCCCTGGAAGCATAATCAGTTTGTAAATCAGTAATTAAAAGCATTCCATGAACCTGAGCAATTAATTTCAAAGTACGAGTCTTGGTCTCAAAAGGAATATCGAATTTTTCGATAAGGGTACTGGAAGTTTCCGCAGAGAATAAAGAGCAGTCCTTTTGGAGAGAGGTGGAAGGAGGGATAATAAGCAAAGCATTGTCATGAGAATGACAAATAGAACGAGAAATTTGAGAAGAAATGAACGAGGGGTGGTTAATAAGAGAGTACCATGTTTTGTTGACTAAAGTTGACCTCACAAGGTCTTTCACAGGCAGTCTTAAGAGGATTTCGATGATTGTTTGAGGAGGAAGATCATGAAACGATGTTGCAGACATTTTTTTGCTAGAGAGAGAGAAATTGAGTTTTGAGTATGAGAGAGAGAAACTAAGTTTTGAGTATAAAATATACAACGAAGAGCACTGTGTATTTTTATGTGCATTAGCATAGGGTGTGTACACGTTTTCTCATTTATTTCATGCAGACCAAATGAAATTTGGAATAATTTATATGATTTTAGAAAAGAAATTTTCCAATTTAAAAATTTGTGTATATTCTATTTTGATTTTAAATATTCCTAAGATTCGAATCCAAAGATATTGAATTAATGTGGATATTATAAATTTAGGAAAATCGGAGAATATTGTGAAATATCTTAAAAATCCTTAAAATCTGATTTTATTTATTTCCAATTTTTAAAAAGGTTCTTAATTTTTAAAATTGAGGCGGCATCCATTAGAGTGTCTAAACAACTTTTTAAATATAAATGTCGTAACACCAGAACTTATTTCAAAAAAGAAAAGAAAAGAAGAGGAAATCATCCAAATTAGCAAACTAAAATACAATTAACAACATTTGAAAAACTTCCATTAAAGTTGTTTTAATTCTTTTTTAAGTGAGAATAAAATATAAATTATCCTAAGATGGTATGAAATTCTAACTTTTACCGTAAGTATACTCAAAATATTACTATTAGAATCAAGCGACACCTTAATGGGGTGTGCTTGGTGATCATGTACTCTCAGAATTATTATGTTTTTCCTATTAGGTTTTTACATATAACAGCATAGTCATAGTAAACCTAAACTATTCTCAACCAGATATAGTGCAGGATTTGATTTAGTTAGAAGGGGCAATATTTAGAAGCAAACAATTACAAATTGGGTGAGTTTATACTCGAAATCAAGCATTTTATACAAAAACTAAACAAATATATTTAAAAGCCTAAATTTCTCTTAGTAATACTAAAAATCACCCAAAACATTTTATTGTCATCTCTCAAAAAATAGAGGCGACACTAAAATATTACTATTTGTCACCTTCATGCATTAAAAAAAAACACCAAAACATTTTAGTGTTACCTATTAAAAAATAGAGCGACACTAAAATATTGTTATTTGTCATCCTTCATGCATTGTTGTATCCTCCACGAATAATTTTCTAGCAATCTCTTAGAAAATTGTAGTTAACAATTGGGGTGAAATAAATTCTTAAAAAAGGTGATAGTATCACGCCTCAAAGTAGTCTAATTAAATTATTTTTGCAGGATTTTGGTATTGTAAAAATTTCGTATCCATCTGCCAATTGTTTGTTCTGATCCCAACAATCAAAATTATTCAAGTTTATTTTTATTAGTCATTTCTCGGTTATCCAAATGCTTCTTAAAATAAGAGGAAAATAAGACTCTTTGTTTTTTAAAATATGGAGTTTTGCGGAAGCATAATCACATGATATGAAGCATTGTTATCAAAACTACAAAGACAGTAGTCCCTTCCTTCTGTCCAATGTCCAAAATTGGTCGAGGGCTATTGCCTTAAGGAACTCGGCAATTTTATTTTAATACAATTCATGGATGAACACACATCTCGTGACTTAAAAAAACCAATTATCAATGTGATTTTGTAGAATATTGTGAAATATCTTAAAAATCTGATTTTATTTATTTCCAATTTTTAAAAAGGTTCTTAATTTTTAAAATTGAGGCGGCATCCATTAGAGTGTCTAAAACAACTTTTTAAATATAAATGTCGTAACACCAGAACTTATTTCAAAAAGAAAAAAGAAAAGAAGAGGAAATCATCCAAATTAGCAAACTAAAATACAATTAACAACATTTGAAAAACTTCCATTAAAGTTGTTTTAATTCTTTTTTAAGTGAGAATAAAATATAAATTATCCTAAGATGGTATGAAATTCTAACTTTTACCGTAAGTATACTCAAAATATTACTATTAGAATCAAGCGACACCTTAATGGGGTGTGCTTATGTACTCTCAGAATTCTTATGCTTTTCCTAGTACGTTTTTACATATAACAGCATAGTCATAGTAAACCTAAACTATTCTCAACCAGATATAGTGCAGGATTTGATTTAGTTAGAAGGGGCAAGATTTAGAAGCAAACAATTACAAATTGGGTGAGTTTATACTGGAAATCAAGCATATTATACAAAAACTAAACAAATATATTTAAAAGCCTAAATTTCTCTTAGTAATACTAAAAATCACCCAAAACATTTTATTGTCACCTCACAAAAAATAGAGGCGACACTAAAATATTACTATTTGTCATCCTTCATGCATTAAAAAAAACACCAAAAACATTTTAGTGTTACCTATCAAAAAATAGAGCTGACAGTAAAATATTGTTATTTGTCATCCTTCATGCATTGTTGTATCCTCCACCAATAATTTTCTAGCAATCTCTTAGAAAATTGTAGTTAACAATTGGGGTGAAATAAATTCTTAAAAAAGGTGATAGTATCACGCCTCAAAGTAGTCTAATTAAATTATTTTTGCAGGATTTTGGTATTGTAAAAATTTCGTATCCATCTGCCAATTGTTTGTTCTGATCCCAACAATCAAAATTATTCAAGTTTATTTTCATTAGTCATTTCTCGGTTATCCAAATGCTTCTTAAAATAAGGGGAAAATAAGACTCTTTGTTTCTTGAAATATCGAGTTTTGTGGATGCATAATCACATGATATGAAGCATTGTTATCAAAACTACAAAGACAGTAGTCCCTTCCTTCTGTCCAATGTCCAAAATTGGTCGAGGGCTATTGCCTTAAGGAACTCGGCAATCTTATTTTAATACAATTCATGGATGAACACACATCTGGTGACTTAAAAAAAATCAATTATCAATGTGATTTTGTAGAATAACAATTGAGTAAATCATCCGTTACAGGTTCCCGTAGATAATTATAGCCCGAGAATAATGCCAAGCTATCAACAAGCTGCCCCACCAATTCTTTTAAAAAAAAAGAGATAGTATGATACATATGGTAACCACATCTTTTACCTAGCTAATTATACAAAAAACATGTATATATAGTAATAAATAAATTCTGAAAAAAGATTTTACCTGCTACTACAAATGGGCAACAAACACAAAAATGTTACTTCCAATGAGATCAAAAAATACATAAACTATCTGTCCACATATAGTCGTTATATAAGACAATAAGAGTACTAAAACTTGCAAAGATTTCAATTATCAGCAGATGACCGCGTTTCCTAGTACTTTGCATATTTCAGCAGCGATTTTCCTCCCTCATACAAGATTAAACTCTCTCGAAAGGAAGTGTCGACAGTAGAAAGATTAAAAACCGATGTTGAAATCTCTACTGGACCCATACATTCACCAAATCCATGATCTTGATGAATCATGCTCTGGTTATGAAAGACTATGCTTGCCAAACCGGGGTTCTTTGAGCAAAATAACTCTATTACTAGGGTCCCGTTCTTGGTAATGGCTAAAGGATACCCACACTCTTCAAGTACATATCTAAAACGCAGAGTCCAGGTGACCACACCATTTTCTTGTCTCATCAACCATATACAATAAGGAAGACCAGAGTCCCCCTTATTTAGTGGTTCGTCTAGAACACAAAGAGCAAGTGAATCCTCAAACCGCATAAGCTTATTTATGGGATTTCTTGCCAAAATTTGGGAAAGATCATCGGGGAGGTTAAATATCCCAAACAGCTCAGAATGAAAATCGAAGGACATTATCCTCAGTTTGTGACCATGACAAGTACTGGTGTCGTCACCTACGGCATAGTTCCTTTCCAACCAGTAATAACAACCATCAACGAAAACCCCATCTTCAATATCTAGTCGTGGAACTCCAGGGTTTTTAATCTTCCTCCATACGTTCTCCGTCAGGCTAAAAATTTCAACCTTAGGAGCTACATCACCCAACAGCTCCCCCTGGTCATCCTCAACATAAATAATCCTTACAATTTTGTACATTCATGAGCTTGTCAAAACCCATCCCCAGAGCACACGTCGTTTCCAGGTTATCCAGATGCTTCTTATAACAACTCGAAACAAGTACTCTATGTCGCTTAACATGAGGATTCCAAAGATACAAATCCCTCGAAGCATAATCAGTTTGTAAATCAGTAATTAAAAGCATTCCATGAACCTGAGCAATTAATTTGAAAATACGAGTCTTGGTCTCAAAAGGAATATCGAATTTTTCGATAAGGGTACTGGAAGTTTCGGCAGAGAATAAAGAGCAGTCCTTTTGGAGAGAGGTGGAAGGAGGGATAACAAGCAAAGCATTGTCATGAGAATGACAAATAGAACGAGAGATTTGAGAAGAAATGAACGTGGGGTCGTTAATAAGAGAGTACCATGTTTTGTTGGCTGAAGTTGACCTCACAAGGTCTTTCACAGGCAGTCTTAAGAGGATTTTGATGATTGTTTCAGGAGGAAGATCATCAAACGATGTTGCAGACATTTTTTTGCTAGAGAGAGAGTAACTGAGTTTTGAGTATGAGAGAGAGAAATTAAGTTTTGAGTATAAAATATACAACGAAGAGCACTGTGTATTTCTATGTGCATTAGCATAGGGTGTGTACATGTTTTCTCATTTATTTTATGCAAACCAAATGAAATTTGGAATAATCTAGATGATTTTAGAAAAGAAATTTTCCAATTTAAAATTTTGTGTATATTCTATTTTGATTTTAAATATTCCTAAGATTCGAATCCAAAGATATTGAATTAATGTGGATATTATAAATTTAGGAAAATCTGAGAATATTGTGAAATGTCTTAAAAATCCTTAAAATCTGATTTTATTTATTTCCAATTTTTAAAAAGGTTCTTAATTTTTAAAATTGAGGCGGCATCCATTAGAGTGTCTAAACAACTTTTTAAATATAAATGTCGTAACACCAGAACTTATTTCAAAAAAAAAAGAGAAAAGAAGAGGAAATCATCCATATTAGCAAACTAAAATACAATTAACAACATTTGAAAAACTTCCATTAAAGTTGTTTTAATTCTTTTTTAAGTGAGAATAAAATATAAATTATCCTAAGATGGTATGAAATTCTAACTTTTACCGTAAGTATACTCAAAATATTACTATTAGAATCAAGCGACACCTTAATGGGGTGTGCTTGGTGATCATGTACTCTCACAATTCTTATGCTTTTCCTATTACGTTTTTACATATAACAGCATAGTCATAGTAAACCTAAACTATTCTCAACCAGATATAGTGCAGGATTTGATTTAGTTAAAAGGGGTAAGATTTAGAAGCAAACAATTACAAATTGGGTGAGTTTATACCGGAAATCAAGCATTTTATACAAAAACTAAACAAATATATTTAAAAGCCTAAATTTCTCTTAGTAATACTAAAAATCACCCAAAACGTTTTATTGTCACCTCTCAAAAAATAGAGGCGACACTAATATATTACTATTTGTCATCCTTCATGCATTAAAAAAAACACCAAAACATTTTAGTGTTATCTATCAAAAAATAGAGGACACTAAAATATTGTTATTTGTCATCCTTCATGCATTGTTGTATCCTCCACGAATAATTTTCTAGCAATCTCTTAGAAAATTGTAGTTAACAATTGGGGTGAAATAAATTCTTAAAAAAGATGATAGTATCACGCCTCAAAGTAGTCTAATTAAATTATTTTTGCAGGATTTTGGTATTGTAAAAATTTCGTATCCATCTGCCAATTGTTTGTTCTGATCCCAACAATCAAAATTATTCAAGTTTATTTTCATTAGTCATTTCTCGGTTATCCAAATGCTTCTTAAAATAAGGGGAAAATAAGACTCTTTGTTTCTTGTAATATCGAGTTTTGTGGAAGCATAATCACATGATATGAAGCATTGTTATCAAAACTACAAAGACAGTAGTCCCTTCCTTCTGTCCAATGTCCAAAATTAGTCGAGGGCTATTGCCTTAAGGAACTCGGCAATTTTATTTTAATACAATTCATGGATGAACACACATCTCGTGACTTAAAAAAAATCAATTATCAATGTGATTTTGTAGAATAACAATTGAGTAAATCATCCATTACAGGTTCCCGTAGATAATTATAGTCCGAGAATAATGCCAAGCTATCAACAAGCTGCGCCACCAATTCTTTAAAAAAAAAAAAGAGATAGTATGATACATATGGTAACCACATCTTTTACCTAGCTAATTATACAAAAAAACATGTATAGTAATAAATAATTAAATTTTGAAAAAAGATTTTACCTGCTACTACAAATGGGCAACAAACACAAAAATGTTACTTCCAATAAGATCAAAAAATACATAAACTATCTGTCCACATATAGTCGTTATATAAGACAATAACCGTACTAAAACTTGCAAAGATTTCAATTATCAGCAGATGACCCGCGTTTCCTAGTACTTTGCATATTTCAGCAGCGATTTTCCTCCCTCATACAAGATTAAACTCTCTCGAAAGGAAGTGTCGACAGTAGAAAGTTTAAAAACTGATGTTGAAATCTCTACTGGACCCATACATTCCCCAAACCCATGATCTTGATGAATCATGCTCTGGTTACAAAAGACTATGCTTGCTACACCGAGGTTCTCTGAGCTAAATGACTCTATTACTAGCGTTCTGTTCTTGGTAACGGCTAAAGGATACCCACACTCTTCAGGTACATATCTAAAGCGCAGAGTCCAGGTGATTATACCATTTTCTTGTCTCATCAACCATATACAATAAGGAGAACATGATTCCTCCTTATTTAGTTGTTCATCTAGAACACAAAGAGCAAGTGAATCCTCAAACTGCATAAGCGTATTTATGGGATTTCTTGCCAAAATTTGGGAAAGACCATCGGGGAGGTTAAATTCCCCAAACAGCTCAGAATGAAAATCGAAGGACATTATCCTCAGTTTGTGAACATGACAAGTACTGGTGTCGTCAACTATGGCATAGTTCCTTTCCAACCAGTAATAACAACCATCAACGAAAACCCCATCTTCAATATGTAGCCGTGGAACTCCAGGATTTTTAATCTTCCTCCATACGTTCTCCGTCAGGCTAAAAATTTCAACCTTAGGAGCTACATCACCCAACACCTCCCCCAGGTCATCCTCAACATAAATAATCCTAACAATTTTCACTACAACAAAACTGGCATCAGACAAAACTGATCAGACAACGTACGGTGAAAAAAACATTGTTGGGAAAAAAGACACAACACTTTCTTTTTGTCCTCGAAAAACTATTGTCTAACACCTACGACCTACAACGGTTAAAAAACTGTTGTCTTAAAAATTCAATCAGACGACGGTATTTTAATTGTGGTATTGTGTAATGATGCATGTTAGACAACTGTTTTCAGAGCCGATGTGTGAAGAAACTTCAGACAATAGTTCAAGAAACCGTTGTTGTAATCAGACAAGTGTTTTATTTTTTGTGTTGTTTACGAGTAGTTCAAACAAGGATTTTATATAGTGTTGTGTGACTGGAAAGCTAACATACAAGTGTTTTTGTTAGCATCGTAACATGGCCTTATAGACAAGCCTCTACTAACTAATAAAATGTTGTCTAACTGAATGAATTTTAAGAAAATAAATGTACATAAGAGAGTGCAAAGATTCAAAAGTCCTAGCCAAAGTTATAACAAAATAATCAATTTCTTGATAGTCATAGGTTTTTCTTGCATTAGATCAAGAATTGATCAAGGAAATGCGAATTTTTAACTCATTAAGATGAAAATTTATTATACAACGTTTTCCTTCCCATAAACCGTTGTCTACACTACTTTTATACAACGGATTTTTCGTGAGGAGTTGTTTGAGCCTAATTTAGACAATGGATTCTCTAACAACGGTATAACTTTCGTAATAGTTGTGTCATTTTCAATGATACAACATATGTGCGTATAAAACCATTGTCTGTTAGACACTACAGGACAAAAAATACCTTTTTACAAGAAGACAAAATTTACAATTGACTAGTATTGTTAAAAAACATACAAAATAAACATAAAAAAATTTGATTTTTTTTATACATGACTAATATTGTTGGTTCTCGACATCCGTATGGTTAGATCATCAAAATCAATATTTATAAATTAATACAGAGCTAATCGTATACATAACCAAGCTTCTATCCAGTACTTTATAAATTGTAAACATAAAATACATACTAATACTTACGTCCCAAGTACAAAATTGTCTTGGTATTAGGAATGAACTATACATATTTGCATATATGCATAATATAAATATATTTTTTGATTAAAAGTATAAAAATATGAATTGATTAACGATACGAGAATTTTTAACTCTTAAAAAAAAGAATTCATTATACAACGGTTTTCATCCCATAAACCGTTGTCTACACAACTTACACACAACGAGTTTTTCCTGAAACGTTGTTTGAGCCTATTTTAAACAATAGAATTATGTAACAACGGTATAATACACATAACACTTGTGTCATTTTAACTCATACAACACACGTGTGCATAAATACTGTTGTCTAATAGACACTACAAGACAAAATTTACCTTTTTATAATAAGACAAAATTTACGTTTGACTTGTTTTTTTAACAAAACATACAAAATAAACATAATAAAATTTAATTTTTTTATACATGACTAATATTGTTAGTTCTTCACATCCATACGGTCAGATCATCGAAACAAATATTTATAAATTAATACAGAGCTAATCGCATACATAACAAAGATTCTATTCAGTACATTCTCAATTGCAAACATAAAACACATACTAATACTCACGTCCAAACTATAAAATTATCTTCCTCTTACAAATCAAAAATACAAATTTCGTTATATGCATAATATAAATATAATATTTTTGATAAAAATTATAAAAATAAGAATTAATATGCATAATATAAATATGTTTTTTTAGATAGAAAGTATAAAAACAAAAATTATCGGGCACAAGTACGTCAAAGGGAGTAATATTGTTACAAGATTATTGTTAAAAAAATTTACAAGATTATTTTTCTAATTTTCTTATATTTTGACATCAACAAATACTAGGATCAATTATTTTGTTTATTAGATACAATAATCCTATTATATTTTTATTAAAAGATTGTATAAGGTAATTATAAAATATTTATTTTTATATCAGTAAATTATAAATATTTAAAATTAATTTATAGGTTATTTTGATAATCAACATACAAATAAATACCAAAAAATCATTTTTTTCATAATTCTACTACACAATATATTAAAATAATATTCTTATTATTTCTAATACAATGTTTGTATCTTGACTTGGGAGATGAGCCTTTCTTTTTTCATCATATAATTTCGTTTCCCCCCTTTAGCATTAATCCAATTTTCGTTTCCCCTTTCTCTTGCATCTGTCTTCTTCTTATCTCCAACAACAGGCTCTTTGTGCATCTCAAATTAGCAGGTCTTCTCTCCTGCCCCTCCCCAGATCCCTAATTTTCACATATAGTCTCGATCAATGGAAATGGCTCATCTGCTTGTCTCCACTCCAGATCTGCTCGACCGGCAAATCTCTCTCCCCCTCCCCCTCCCCCACCCCCACCCCCACCTTTCTCTTTTCTCAGTTTTCTCAAATGTCAGGACCAGGTATATACATCTAATCATTGTATAGTTTTATTGTTATTTTGGGGGTTTTTTGTTGTGTGCGTTCTACAGTATTTGCCTTATAATCTTGGTTTTAGTGTGGTCTTTTGTGGGGTTGTAATGATTGATTTGTTTCTGGTTTTCTACAGTTCTCCCTGTTTCGTAATACATGCCCTATTTTATTATTACTGGAGTTGTTTTGTTCTAGATAATCGGTGTGTTGCGCAGTTTGTTCTCAACTTTTGAGCTTGCTTTGTGTTTTGATTTGAGAAATCTGTGTGTATTGATTTTAGGGATAAAAATATGTAGTTCAAAATCTGTTGGCGGATGACAAAGTGAGCATCCCTGGCAAAGTGAGTATTTGTTGGCGGAATTCATTTTGTGTGAAATCCAGTTGAGTATCCCGAAAATGCAAGGTCAGATTTGTCTTGGATAATAGTAGATGATTAATCTAGAACTACATAAATTAAAAGTAAACAGAGGAGCAGCTTGTATATTTTAGTGTTGAGAAATGAGAAGTGTTCACCAATTACAAAGAGCAGATGAGTATAATTTCCCCTCTGCCAAATAAGTGAATTGATGAGGCTTGTTTGATGGGCTTTAAGTTTGGCCCAGGCTAAATGTGTTGATCAGATGCTGCTGGCTCAGACAATAATCTTTTATATGATGATGTTTGTGTTGAATATAATTTCTCACCTGGGCCATATATTAGTCCTAAGTTTGTGTCACATTTGCCGTTTTTAACTGCTGATCAATGATCATTCATTTTACTGACATTTTGAGTAGCTGTTAGCTCTCTTCTTTCCTGAAATTGAAATTTTATTATTACATTTATGTGGATGTCTCAGTTTAATACTCACATATATTTTTTCTAGAGATTTTGGTAGCTTTGATTTCTTCCCTAGTACAAGAATTTCTCATTGGAGAGTCAGGTCACTGATTTTCAGGTAAAATATATACCTGTTTTTTAAGTTAGGTATTGAACCAGTTTACGAAATTTAAGTTCAGCTATTATATTCATAATTTTTGGAGATAAATTACCTGATACATGAGTACAGAACTTGCATTCACTTGCTATCTTTGTACATTTCCAGCACCAAATTTACAGGCTCAATGGGAGATGCATCTTTGTATGGTTTGACCAGATGGTATATCTAATACATTGTATTGCTTTATAATAAGTTGTTTCAAATATAGAAACTTTCTCGGTTACTTAGGAACACATGATTAGATTTGCTTTCTCAATCCAAGGTCATTTATATTTATCTCTTTTTCATCTCCTGTTAAAGTACATTTCATGTTTTTGTTTTGACAGAAGTAAGGTTTGGGATGAGGAGGAATGTGACTGCAGGAATTGGCTTGCGAAAGCATGATATGCAGTTATGAAGAATGAATGGAGGCTTTTTATGAAAAAGACTTCATGTATGCGTTCTGGATTCAATTTGTTGAATTTCATCCTATTTGTGTACTGTAATTCAGCTAAGATCGGAATGTTTGCAAGATCCCAAGTTCTTATATTATGGTTACTAGTAATTGTTTTATTAGTTGGCTGTGAAAACTTTTGTTACTAATTTATGACTTGCTAATTATATTCACCTACATAGTTTTTATTAGGTTATGTAAAACCATTGTCTAACATAACTAAACACAAAAGAAAGTGAAAAAAGAATATAGTTTTTTCAAAACATACAAACAACACATTTTAAATATAAAATTGTTTGTCTAAGACATGTACCAATAAGTAAATAATATAAGTAAAACCGTGTCTAAATTTATTTGAACATTTGTGGAACAAAAACCATTGTCTAAGAGCTTTCACACAACTGCCCAATAGCTAAAATATTGTTAGAAGGGTCATTCACAAGTGTTCTTATGCTCTGAACCCGTTGTACTATAGAGTAAAAAACGAGCATCTCTACTCCAAATTTTGTTGTATGATCCTCTTGCCAACAAGTCTTGCAAACTACTAAAACGTTGTGGATAGTCTCTCTAACAACACAATTTTGGAAAATGAGTATTGTTAAAAATGGTTTATAACAACAGTTCTTAGAGTCGCGTTGTTTGTTTCTGGGTGGGCACAACACTTTATTAAACGCAAACCATCGTGTTGCATGAATTAGACAACGGTTCGCACCGTTGTCTGTATGCCATATCAGCGGCGTCTCGATAGACCACGTTTTTTCTCGGTTTCAGACAACGGGCAAAAACCGTTGTCTAATGCTGTTTTCCTGTAGTGTTTTTGTA
>NC_030389.2:36093310-36122249 GCF_001625215.2 Daucus carota subsp. sativus
AAATCAGTGAATTAAAAGTAGTTACTTTTTATTATTAATTTGTTCGAATTTATTTATATTTATAATCTTAATATACATGTGACATATACATGATGAGTTTATTAAAAAGAAACTTTTTACTCAGGAGAGAAAATGATATACTTCATTTATAAGTATGATTGATGTATTACACTATTATTAATATTCACATGCAAGTTGTTGTTGAGTAATTTTGTACTCTATTCATTTATTTCCTAGTTTAAAAGTCGTTTTCAGATTAAATTTTAAAATAAATAAATATGAAAAAAAATTATTTATAAAAGAATTTTTTTAAAAATAATGAGTGAAACAACTCCAGACATTTTCATTTCGTTTCTCATTTCCTACCTCCACGGATTTTACAACTAGGCTAAAACATTTTCCTTAAAGTTATATATTTATGAATATAATATTATTTTCTGCTAATTTTTAATTAAACAAGTATATATACTAATAAATTGCAGGCAGCTATCACGAAACGAAAAAATTATTATATCAACATAAAATTAGGAGAATAATTTAGATCATATAACAAAACTAAAAAATAAAATAAAATATTTTAGTAACATAACTAAAATTAAATATATTTTCCTTTTTCTTTTTAAAGATAAAAGCTACTCACAAACCTATTTACTGTTACCCATACCCATATATGTATATAGGAGTTGAATGTAGAAGTTGGTATAATCATGTGAATTAAATCCGGGATTACTTGTTTTTTTAATTTAATCTTTTTAAAGTGTATAAAAAAATTGAAAAAAATTATATTTAGAAAAATGAAAAAATCCGAGGGACATTAATATTTGATATTGAATTTAATATACAAATACAAAGTATAGTAGCAGTCTGGCCACGTTTGTTGGCAAGCGGATGGCACTCAGAACAGCCAAAGAAACAAGCTTGTGTTCCAGGTGCAAAGGATACCCTGGTCTTTCTTACTCCTGGTGTTGAGAAGTTTTCAAGAGGATTAGTGAAAGGAAACTGATAAGGTACCACGCTACAGGAACCGCCAACAGTACCCGCCCCCGCTACAGGACTCGGTGATCCCCGAAGTCAGATCTCATCATTACTAAGTACAAGGCAAACAGGATAATAAGCATGCACAAATCCCAAAAGGACAGTAGCTGCACCAAAACAGCCACCCATGCTGGGGAGTGCCTACAGACCCATTCCCGCCACTGTAGCAACAGTGGCGGCCAAGGGCCTATATAAAGGACTCCCCAGCCAAAGTGGAAGGTAAGTGCAAATTTCCCCCCAAAACTCTCTCTCAAAAGCATCTCTCACCATACATTTAGAGTGAAAACTCTCTGATTTCCCTTATTTGTCAAGCACATCCAAATCACTGATTATCACGCCGGAGGCGCCTCACGGGATGTCACCCCCCGTGTAGCGTTGTTTTGCAGGTTAGGTCTTGCCTGAAGCTTCCCGGAACAGTGCATTGGAACCCTAGACGAGATTTGGAGTTATCATTTGGCGCGCAAGGAAGGGGCCTTCTCCCTAAGAGAAACCTAATCGCATTCCGAGAAGTCGGGCAAATTTATGCAAACTCGATCCGGACTTATAGTAAGCCAGACCAGCAACATGGCAAACCCTCGCCCAAACATGCAAAACGCCAACCTGCTAAACCCCGACCCTACCAACCCTAACGTCCAAGTAGTCGGCGACGACGTACTCCTGCAAGACTTATCCCCATCCGGGAACTCCGTCCCCAACGCGGGACCAAACACCAACGCCGTACCTCCCCCGCTCACTCAAGGGGGACCCATCGATCTGACGAAGTTCACACAGCAACAAATCGACATAATGCTAAAAGTGGCGTCTGCCTTCCCACAACCTAGGGGAGAAGCACGCGGAAACCATGAGCCCCAAGACGAGGAAGAGCGAAGTGAAGCTCATAGCCAGCCTCACCCACAAAAGTCCACGGCATCGCACCTTGGACCGTCACAAAACACGAACCACAAAAACCACGGTGGCCAACAACACCGCCCCTCAACCTGGAAGGAAAATAGGAGAATCCGGGATCTGAAAAAAGAGCTCGATGCCAAGCAAGCAGAGTACGAAAAGGCCCGTGCCCGTCTCGAAGGCCGTCGTACCGAGACCCCTGAGGTCCGCAACGACACAGGAAGCGTCAACCCCTCCAACGCGGACATGCTCAACACGCTCATGGCCCTGAAAAAGCGCCTCGAAGATGGCACCAGTGGTGAAGTCGGAGAATCCCCTTTTACAAAGAGACTAGAGGACGAACCAAAGCAAAGGCACATCAAGCATCTCAACCTGAACCCTTTTGACGGGATGGGAGACCCCGAGGAGCACCTCAGCTACTTTAACCAACTGGCCCTGCACTACGAGTACCGCGACCTCACTAAATGCCGTTTCTTCGCCGCCACCTTGAGGGGAAGCGCGCAACGGTGGTTCAGCCGCGTCCCCGCCAGGAGCATAGACACTTGGGCCGACTTTAAAAGGGCATTCCTGAACAAATTCAGGGCAAACCAACCTCAGGAGGTCCATACTTCCTACTTACAAACCATCGGGCAAAGAGAAGGGGAGTCCCTACAGAGCTACATCAATCGCTTCAAGGAAGCGGTCAACAAGATCATCTGTGTAAACGAGATAGAGGCCCTCGTCCATCTGAAGAGAGGACTCGACCCATATGAATGCGAAAAATACGTTGTCAAACTAATGGAAGTGCAGCCTACAACATTAGCCAAGGCATATGACCTGGCATCCCAAGCCGTCACGGAAGCGGAATCTCTGGCCGTGTTGAAACGGGCCCGAGCACCTCCCGCCAGCAATCAGAAACACTACCCATGTGAGCGACACGCCCCGTACCAAAAACCCGCGGAGCAAATGCAAGTCCAAACTACGCATGGACCTCCTGCCAACAAAAACAACAACATATCCGTGAAAGATCGTCTGGGCCCCGCGGTGGGTTCCCGCCCCGAGAAGCGCCCTGAGCCTAATTGGACTAAGTTCAGCCTGACCCGGTCGGCCCTGTTAAGAGACATTAAAAACAAGCCATTTTACCAAGCACCGCCAGCTATGTGGACGAACCCGGAAGACCGGAACAAAGAGCGCCACTGCGAATATCACGAAACACATGGGCACTCTACGGATAGCTGCCTCGCGCTCAAACACTTCCTGGAACGACAAGCTAAAGCGGGAAACCTAAACCAGTACATCCCTCGTGATCTGCCACCACCACCGCCACAAGACCATCGAGACGGTAGAAATGTGGTCAATCCCGTCTTCGGTGGCACCGTCACGCCCCCTGCCCCAGGCGGGCCTTCAGTGTATGCAATCGCCCAAGGGGAAGTGCACAGCCCCATATACTTCACACATGCAGATTACGAGGGTATCAACCCGGATCACAACGAAGCCCTAGTCGTATCCCTGGTGATAGCAGAAAATGAGGTAAAAAGAATATTGGTGGATAATGGCTCCTCCGCGGACATCTGCTTCCAGCACACTTGGGATCGACTGCGCCTGAACAACGCAGTTCCCGAACCCTGCCTTGAAGAGACACCTCTATACGGTTTCGGACACAACGCTGTGCCCATAGCGGGGATAGCCCATCTGCCGGTCACCTTCGGGTCACCTCCCCACCAAATCACCAAAACAATCAAATTTTACATCATCAACGCAGTTTCCTCATACAACATGATCCTGGGGAGACCAACCCTAAATGCGCTCAGAGCGATCCCATCAACCTCACACCTCAAAATGAAGTTCCCAACTCCCACAGGAATAGGCGAAATAAAAGGGATTCTGAAACCTCGAAACGATGCTACGGGATAGCCTTAGTCCTGGCGGCCACCGAGCCCGGAAATATCAAGCGGGAAAACGCCGACAAGCGAAAGCAGGAGAAGCGAAAGAAACGCGCAGAGAACCTTCAAAGGAAGAGCAAACGCACCGAGAGGTGCAAGTCATAGAACCCATGATCCCACGCACGAAGAGCCCCCACGCATGGACGCCGAACTCAAGAAATGCTTGTTACGGGATGAGCAGCCGTGGCAAAACCCGCTGTGGCAACAGAGCAAATTCAGCTTTCTCCCACCGCCCTACACGCAAAATCAGCATTGGGGCCGGCTTAGAATCGGTGTTCAAGAAGGAACTCACAGACTTGCTGCGCGAATACGCGGACGTCTTTGCATGGAGCCCAAAAGACATGCCCGGCCTTGATGAATCCGTGGCCATGCACAAGCTAAGCGTAGACCCTAAGAAGGCGCCGAAAAAACAGAAGCGGCGCAACTTCGCGCCTGACCGCCAGAAAGCAATCGATGCGGAAATAGATAAACTGTTGGACGCGGATTTAATCTGCGAGGTCTCATACCCGGATTGGGTGGCAAACGTGGTACTCGTAAAGAAAGCTAACGGGAAGTGGCGCATGTGCGTCGATTATACGGACCTTAATGCGGCATGCCCTAAGGACCCGTACCCGTTACCAAGCATAGATCAACTCATAGACGCGACGGCCGGGCACCTCATGCTCAGCTTCATGGACGCCTTCTCAGGGTACAACCAGATTAAAATGGCACCGGAAGACTGCGAGAAAACTGCTTTCATCACTCATAGAGGGGTATACTGCTATAAGGTCATGCCTTTCGGCCTCATCAACGCGGGCGCCACCTACCAACGCATGATGAATAAGATCTTCGCACCACAATTAGGACGCAACATGGAAGTCTATGTCGATGACATGATTGTCAAATCTATGCTCCAAGAGACACACTTGACCGACCTGCGAGAATGCTTCGCAAACCTCAGAAAACACAACATGAAACTTAACCCCGACAAATGCACTTTCGCCTTGGGGGCGGGAAAATCTTGGGTTTCCTGGTGAGCCGACGCGGGATCGAGGCCAACCCGGAAAAAATCCAGGCCGTCATTGACATGCAGCCCCCAAAAACCATCAAAGACGTTCAACGCCTCACGGGGCGCCTCGCAGCATTGCGACGGTTCATATCCAAGCTTGCGGAACGATGCCTCCCTTTCTTCGACACACTCAAAGGAGCACTCAAAACCAAAAAGCTCACATGGACAGAGGAATGCCAAAAGGCCTTTGAGGACCTCAAGACATACCTGGCGTCCGCGCCACTCTTGACGACCGCGTCCCCTAGCGAACCATGTCACTATATCTGGCAGTTTCTGACAAAACGGTGGGCGCAGTGCTTATTAAGGAAGCAGAAACGGTGCAAAGACCAGTTTACTATGTCAGCCAAACACTAAAGGACGCATAAACCCGCTACCCCAATACAGAGAAAACAGCCCTAGCCCTTGTCATGGCAAGCAGGAAGCTTCGCCACTATTTCCAAGGACGGGAGATACGGGTCGTAACGAATCAACCCTTGCGCAAAATCCTCCACAAGCCTGAGCTGTCAGGGCGACTTATTAACTGGGCGATCGAGCTCAGCCAATTCCACCTCACTTACGTCCCGAGAACCGCGATCAAAGCACAGGCCCTGGCAGACTTCGTCGTGGAGTGTAACTTTGCTAAACCAGACGAAAAGCACCAGACAACCAAAAACCCCTCCCGGTCGCGGACGGGTGGAAGCTTTACGTGGACGGCTCCGCCACCAACACCAGATGCGGGGCCGGAGCCATACTCATTAGCCCGGATGGTTTTGCATAAAACAAGCCCTTCAGCTCAACTTCAAGGCCACCAACAACCAGGCAGAATATGAGGCCCTGCTTTCAGGTTTAGACCTCGCCATCACTCTGCAACTGCAAAACCTTACCATATACAGCGACTCCCAGCTGGTAGTCCGCCAGACAACGGGTGACTACGCGGTCAAGATTCGACTCTAGCCCAATACCAACAACAAGTACAGACCCGCCTGTCCACACTCAAAAGCTACCAGCTCCACCAAATAGACCGGGAAGACAACTCAATGGCTGACAGCCTATCCAAACTCCTAGAGGGAGAATACACGACCTCGGATGGTCCCGTATACTTCCTATCTCTCCCGCATCCCTCAACGGAGTCCAAGGAACAGTTCAACATTACGCTCAACGAAGACAACTGGATGACACCGCTCATCGCTTACCTCCGGAGCGGAACTCTGCCAAACGAGCATAGTAAAGCCCGACAGGTCAAGGCACATGCAGCCAAATTCTTCCTACAAGGCGATGTTCTCTACCGTCGAAACTTCGACTCCCCCATTCTCAAATGCGTCGATGACGACGAAGCAACATACTGCATGCGGGAAGTTCACGAGGGCATATGCGGGGATCACATGGCGGGCAAGGCCCTTACACATAAAATCCTGCGCCAAGGATACTATTGGCCAACCATGGCAAAGGACTGCAAGCCTTTGTCAGAGCGTGCCACCAATGCCAGCTTTTCAGCAACGTCCCACGCGCAGCCCCCGCAATCCCAGTTTCAATACTCTCCCCTATCCCGTTCGCTGTGTGGGGGATCGACATTATGGGACCATTCCCCAAAGCCCGCGGGGAACTCCAATTTGTCATGGTGGCCATCGATTATATGACCAAATGGGCAGAAGCCAAAGCACTCAGGACCATCACCCAAGAAGACGCAATCCGGTTTGTCCGCAACCAGATAATCACCCGGTTCGGTATCCCCACAACCCTCATCTCCGACAACGGGACACAATTCGTAGGAAAGAAGTTCACCACCTTCCTCTCTGATCACGGGATCAAGCACAAAAAAGCATCAGTATGCCACCCGCAAAGCAACGGACAAGTCGAAGTCACAAATCGCATCATCCTTCGCGGGCTAGAAAAAAGCCTCACAGAATCCAAGAAAAAATGGCCAGAACACCTACCCCAAGTCCTATGGTCCTACCGCACCACACAGAAAACAAGCACAGGGGAAACACCATTTAAACTGGCATTCGGGGCAGAAGCACTGGCACCAGTGGAAATAGGATCACCATCCTTCCGCATGCAAAATTTCAACATCAACGACAGCATCGAGGGAATGCGGACTAACTTGGAGCTACTGGACGAGGTCCGAGCAGACGCAGTCCAAAAAATGGAGCTCTACAAAGAAAGACAAGGGACTTCTTCGGAAAGCGGGTCCGAATGCGGGCATTCCAGGTGGGCGACTTAGTCAACAGAGCAACCGAGGCATCAGACCCGCGCCACACGGGCAAGCTAATGTCCAAGTGGGAAGGTCCATATAAAATAGCACAAATCATCCGTCCCGGCTCTTACAAGCTATCCCACTTGGATGGCACGGAGGTCAACAATACTTGGCACGCAGAAAAACTCAAGAAATATTATCAGTAGCAGACATGGCCTAATGATTCATAGCATGTAAACGGGCATCCTTTTGGACTTATATATATTATTAACGATGTTTTCCGTTAATTTGCATCCTGGTGATTCATCCAACGAGAAGCACATAAAAAGCACAGTATATAAAGCACATCTCAGCAAAAAGCACATAAAAGCACATTTACGCACAAGACAAAAGGGCAACTTATAATATACAATCCATAGCTTACAAAGATCAGCTAACGACCGCCGCGGGAACAGCGCTACCCGGGTCAAGCCACATCAACATGTACCAAGCATATTACAAACGCACACACACGAAAAACACAAACAACGATGGACCCCCGAAGCATACAACGGGGGTACTTAGGAAATACAACAACTAGCACGGCGATAGCAACATCTAAAACACCTCGTCCTCCTCGCTCGAGTCACTCGCGGAAAGCTCATTGTGAATGAGCTGCAACTGCGCCCAGATCGCACCACGACGCTTCACCTGGCGGGCACGAACACGCTCCATCTTCTTGTGATAAGATTCATGCAGATCTTTGTTCTTCTGCATCAACTCCTCAAGGGCACCTCGAGCACGAGTGCTGAGCGGCTCGTCAATCCACACTTCATAGTAACAATCACCCGCAACACAAGCCTCCATACGACGCCCAGCATTCCGGCCACCCCAGATAGTCTTCATCACAACAGGACGATCACAGTAACAGCGAGAGCCTACAAGATTGGACATGATTCACACGATTTTTGCAATACACAAGGATTAAAACAACGAAAGAATGAAGGAGCATAATACCTTCGTTTCGGGGGGAGGCTATTTATACTACTCCCACGCGCACGCCTGGCAGCCACCTGTCACAAAACAAGCATATGACCTAGGAGGAAGGACGACCACCGCCATCCTTCCCCTAGACTAAATCCACACGCAACAACAAAAATATAGCAGGGTATGGCCGCGTATCCGCAACCATGCCCTGACAACGGCAAAGCTCCCACCTGTAAACTCGAGCAAGCAACACAAAGCACAAGCACATACACGCAACTAAAAAAGCAAACAAAAGCATATTAAACGCACAGCCCAAATCCACACACAAGTCACCCGCCATTGTACGGCAAATTACAATCCCAAAAGAATAAGTTCAAACAGTCTAACCAGCCAAGTTCAAACGAAACTTAAAAAGCAACAGTTTAGAGACAAAGGAGTCAATGGTGGGGGTCTCGGTCGAATCATCAACAAGCTCTTCATCCCCCTCTGGGGTAGCAGCCTCGGTCCGGGTTGCTTCTCTGCATCGGCCATGACCGTGTCCGGGTTCTCCCTTTCCTCAGCTGCGGAGCGGGAAACCTCTGTTCCCTCCGCCGCGGGATTCTCATCCACGGTTTCCAAAGCTTTTGGACTCTTTGTCCCAGCACTACCTCCAGAGCTACCACCCGCACTCTCAAGCTCCTTCACCCGGTCAGCAAGCTTCTTGTTCTTCTTCTTCCTCTTGTGTGCCTTAGACTTTGCTTTCTTCAAGGAAGATGCCAGATCCGCTACCCGCTTCTCCAGAGCGTCAACACCGGAAGAAGAACCACCCGCGCCCGCCACTAAGCTCAAATACTCTGCACTTTCTTTCACAGAAGAGACTCCCTCCTCAAAAGCTTTGGCCAAGGCAGCCCGATATTCAACACTAGCCTGATATTTCCGGATGGCCATCTCCTCAGTGGGTCGCGACGCAACCATAGCTTCAGCTTCTTCGGCACGCTTGCGCAGCTCGGTGAAAGTCCGCTCCGAGGCCGCCTCCTTCCCCTCCCAAAAAAGCCTTTGGGTCTCCAACTCCTTGTCCACAAGGCCCCTTCGATCCGAAAGCACCTGCCAGTCAGCTTTGAGAGTCTCCATCTCTTGGGCAAGTTCTTTCTTTTGATCCTCGACTGCATGGAAGTTCTCCACCAAGGTCTTCTTTTGACCTTCAAGATCAGCAACCTGCTTCCGCAGTGCAATGTTGTCCTGGCGGAACATTTCTCCCCGGGTGCTTAACGCCAAGTCATACCCTCGAGCCTGCAACAACCATCAGAAAACATATCACAACCCACATACACAAAATTAAACGCTAAGTACAAAAGCAACTGCACAAACACATACCTTCCTGTGATGGAGCTCGGAACGACGCACCAGCTTTTTCCATCCCAACCCATCCAACTTTTCAAAATCATCCTCAGTGAGGCCAACCTGTCCTGGTGGCCCGGCTCCAAACAAATTACCTCGCCCCACACGGCGGGCATCCACAGGTCCCACCTCATCTTCGGTCCCGGACGCATCCCCAGCACTGACACCCGCCATCAAATCCACGTTGCCGCGGCGCTTCACGCGACGCCCAATCTGGGCACTCAAGGTCAACTTCCGACCACTGCCAGCACTGCGAACCCGCTTTCTCCGCCTGGGAACTTCGGGAGTCCGTCCCTCTGTTGTCAGGTTCTCCAGCATCAATACAGTCGACGACCCGCCGACCTCAACAACTTCTTTCTCTCCAGCTGCACGGGACGATCCCGCCTCCACAACTTTCCCGCCAGCCTGTACACTGACCTCAGTTTCACCCTCCCCGCCAAGACCATCGTCAAACTCGCCCGCGGTGGTATGACCGCCACCTTCTCTTTCTTCGCTGTCCGCAATCTCATGGATCTCAGGACTCCTCTCAACGTCCTCCTCATCATCATCTGCATCCCCAAACACACCTTGGTTTTCCACCTCCTCACTTGGCACATTTTCTTCCTGCTCAGTCGCGGGTTCCGGTTCATCCCTCAAGAGCAGCACGCGGCCTCGGGACGCCGTCCCCGAGGTAGAGGCACCAATGGCCGTTCCCGCAGGTTGCACCACCGCCCCCCGTGTCGCCCTAGCAGCCGCGCGTCCCGCTCGGCTTTGCGCCGGCGTACGTCGCCTTGCCTGCGACCGCCCTTCACCTTCAACCCGGGCAGCACCCCTATACCTGGGGGGATTTCGGTTCAGCAGGCCCGTGAGCAATTTTATCTCTTCTTCATCAGTCATGCCCTCCAAGGGCGGCAACTCCGTCAATCGCGGGTCCAGGACTGCAAGTTCAAGCAACATGTCACAACACTATAAAGCCAAAAACCCACCAAACACAAAGCAAACTCCCCCCACATTTAGTAAAGTCAAAAACTTACGCAGGTATAGTTGCAGCCTCCCGTTCTCAAAGAATGCACTCTTGGTCCAGGTGCTCCCCAACGCCTTTGTAATACCAACCAGTATCTCCACGTCAACCGCGGACAATTGATCCCGCGGCGCGCGATAACTCTTCTCTACTTTCCGAGCCATGTTAGGCATCCACGCCAATTCGCCGCCCGCCACCACCAGAAACTCATACTGCCAGTCCGTCATGCTATTTGGAAAATCAAAAGGCATATAGTCCACAAGCTCTCTGCCAATCACGCTGCTCTTATTGGCAAAAGGCAACTCCACAAACGGCTTGGCCGTGCTCGTCTTGATGTTAAACAGGTGAAAAAAGGCCTTAAAAGTAGGCTGCTTCGCCAGAGCGGTGCAACTCGCTATAAACCAGTTAATAGCCCGGATCGCGTTGGGCGTAATCTGCGAAATGGAACACTTCAAATGCACACAGACAAGGTCCCACATGAAACGGTGCATCGGGAACCTCAAACCCGCCTTCAGCTGCTCGAGGGTCACGCATATGGACCCGCCAGCACCACGATGGTGCAACCTCTCCTCTTCCCGGGCAGGCCTCCAGCTATAGTCACTCCCAAACCTAAAAAGCTTCGACATGTATGGCCCATACTCCGCCACATTGAACGTGCTCCTCCTCTGAAGATGATCACAGTCTGCCAGTTCTTGCTCCACTTTGGCATTGTTTATCTCCACTGGGCGTATCTTGAAGGTCCGATAGAAACTACTCTGATCCTCAAAGAACCTGTAATGCAGGTCTTTCGGCGGAAGTGGAATGGTAAACCGCGGAAAATCCCGCCATCGACCAGACAAACTAATCAGCGGCCTTGCCTCCCGCGTCACGGGATCAAAACAATCTTCCCCGGGCATGGCAGCCATTTCTTCTTCAGTACCCAGATGAATAGCTTCCAGACGCACCTCTTCAGCCACAGCAGTCATCAATTACCTGCAAGATGGCCACACAGAGAACAGCCCGTTACATACATCGCCTCCATCCCGTCAACATTAGAGGCATACAAATCAAAGACAAAAACACGTTTCACAACACAACCCCTTTTTGTTACCCGCGACCCCCATACAAACATATTATCAAACACCTACAGTACAAACACGTGCAACCGCCGCATGTTACAAACCTTAAAACTTCAACCTAACCCTAATGGTGCACAACCCGAGACGACAATCCCGAGGTCGCTACACCGCCCTCAAACCGCAAACGACACCGTAAAGACGGCAGCCATGGCGACAAAAACTACGCTACTACCACCACAAATCAAAGACGAAAACACGAACATTCAGACATTTCACATAACTGAAGGACAAGCCCTAACACACCGATCTACTCACACTACGGCGCAGAAACAAGATTACGACACTCATAAACGCCGGCGAGCAACCAAATACATACAGCACAGTAACAGCGGCAACAAACACGATGAAAAAAGCAAAGTACAAAGACATCAACCAGATACAACTCACCCACAATGTACAAAGACAGAACAAGTATAAACACAAAGGACCGCCGGCGACGCTTACTTGTTAACGGAAATGAAGACGAGAACGAGTACACTTTACTCCTTCGAGCGACTTCTCGAAAACTACAAGTGAAAGAGCAGAGCAATTCGGAAAAACTAAAGCTTCAGACAGATATACTCAGAACTGGGTTTTAAGACATACATATATACCCCCACAATTACCAAGAGATGCATTAACTGCATGGCCACGTGCACACACACGATTGGCTCAGAAACTGCACCATCACACCCACCCCTCCTCAAAAGCCGCATAAACCGTACTTCATCCCCAAAAAACCCCCAACTTCGAAAACCGGTGTCTTTTCGATTGCCCCTATAAACAAATACATATATGTCACCCTACTTATCAAATCTTACCCACAACATTCTCCGCATTCAATTTTATTCCCATTTATTACTCAATTTATTACAAGTAATGAATTGGTCGAGGACAAAAAACATAAATACAAGCAAGCCAAAAGCCAGCGGGAAGCAACACACTTCACATATATATATTAAGAATCTTTTTTATTACAAACCAAAGCGGACTCAGTCCGCGACAAGGAAGCCCTATTCTACAGCTGAGCCTCCAAGTCCGCAATGCGGGCTTGGACATCCTCTAATCGCTCCTGCAGCTCGACCCTCTCTTCCCGGGCCGCGGTCAGCCTCTCCGCCACCGTGGCCTCCGGCGCGGGTTCCGGCCGATCAATGGGCACATACCACCGCCCATTGATCTGCACCGCCGCTCGCCCGCGTCCCGGGACCAGCATTCTCTCATACACCTCCTCAAGAAGGTCGTCATAGGGAAGGCCATCTTCCAGCATATCGGCCAACCTCCTAGCAAAAGGATCGGTTGGCAAATCATTGAACAAAGTGAGAAGTTCAACCCTTCTCATCCAACGCATCTGCGTCCCGTAGCTCCCACTCGACACATCACTCCCGTTGCTCACAGATGCCGAAGAATTATCAGACATTTTTTACAGTACTTTCACAAGAAAAAGAACGATTTGACAATTAGAAAAGAGGAAAGAAGATGAACGCACAGATGAAGTACACAATTGAACTTCTCCAGCCCTTATATAGCCACAGCAACAGCCCCGCAATAAAAGCAGATGGGGTTCCCAAAGCGTTCCAACTTCCCACAGGCGTTTCCTAGGTCAACTATAACTCAAACGCACCTGGAAAACCAGCGGTCAACAATCTCCTCAGTGAATGTCTGTGCAGTGCATTTAATGCACACAGACGCCCACGAGCTACAAGTCCACACAACTTCAACACCCACGACCGTACCGCTACCGCTACCACAACCTTCCCGCCAGCTCTTCCCTCATTATTGGCCGAGTCCAATACTTGGGGGGCACATTTTCATTTTATTCAAATTTTAACATCTTCCCTCATTATTGGCCGCGTCCAATACTTGGGGGGCACATTTTCATTTTCTTCAAATTTTTATCTTCCCTCATTATTGGCCGCGTCCAATACTTGGGGGGCACATTTTCATTTTACTTCAAATTTTAACATCTTCCCTCATTATTGGCCGCGTCCAATACTTGGGGGGCACATTTTCATTTTCTTCAAATTTTTATCTTCCCTCATTATTGGCCGCGTCCAATACTTGGGGGGCACATTTTCATTTTACTTCAAATTTTAACATCTTCCCTCATTATTGGCCGCGTCCAATACTTGGGGGGCACATTTTTATTTTCTTCAAATTTTTATCTTCCCTCATTATTGGCCGCGTCCAATACTTGGGGGGCACATTTTCATTTTACTTCAAATTTTTTCGACTTCCCTCATTATTGGCCGCGTCCAATACTTGGGGGGCATATTTTCATTTTTTACTCAAATTTTTATCTTCCCTCATTATTGGCCGCGTCCAATACTTGGGGGGCATATTTTCATTTTTTACTCAAATTTTTATCTTCCCTCATTATTGGCCGCGTCCAATACTTGGGGGGCATATTTTCATTTTTTACTCAAATTTTTATCTTCCCACATTATTGGCCGCGTCCAATACTTGGGGGCACATTTTCATTTTTATTCAAAATTTTTTTGCGCCCAATATTTGGGGGGCACAACCCTCATTTTTAAAATAAATAAATATGAAAAAAAATTATTTATAAAAGAATTTTTTTAAAAATAATGAGTGAAACAACTCCAGACATTTTCATTTCGTTTCTCATTTCCTACCTCCACGGATTTTACAACTAGGCTAAAACATTTTCCTTAAAGTTATATATTTATGAATATAATATTATTTTCTGCTAATTTTTAATTAAACAAGTATATATACTAATATAAATTGCAGGCAGCTATCACGAAACGAAAAATATTATGATATCAACATAAAATTAGGAGAATAATTTAGATCATATAACAAAACTAAAAAATAAAATAAAATTATATTTTAGTAACATAACTAAAATTAAATATATTTTCCTTTTTCTTTTTAAAGATAAAAGCTACTCACAAACCTATTTACTGTTACCCATAATATGTATATAGGAGTTGAATGTAGAAGTTGGTATAATCATGTGAATTAAATCCGGGATTACTTGTTGTTTTTAATTTAATCTTTTTAAAGTGTATAAAAAAATTGAAAAAAATTATATTTAGAAAAATGAAAAAATCCGAGGGACATTAATATTTGATATTGAATTTAATATACAAATACAAAGTATAGTAGCAGTCTGGCCACGTTTGTTGGCAAGCGGATGGCACTCAGAACAGCCAAAGAAACAAGCTTGTGTTCCAGGTGCAAAGGATACCCTGGTCTTTCTTACTCCTGGTGTTGAGAAGTTTTCAAGAGGATTAGTGAAAGGAAACTGATAAGGTACCACGCTACAGGAACCGCCAACAGTACCCGCCCCCGCTACAGGACTCGGTGATCCCCGAAGTCAGATCTCATCATTACTAAGTACAAGGCAAACAGGATAATAAGCATGCACAAATCCCAAAAGGACAGAAAAAAGGACAGTAGCTGCACCAAAACAGCCACCCATGCTGGGGAGTGCCTACAGACCCATTCCCGCCACTGTAGCAACAGTGGCGGCCAAGGGCCTATATAAAGGACTCCCCAGCCAAAGTGGAAGGTAAGTGCAAATTTCCCCCCAAAACTCTCTCTCAAAAGCATCTCTCACCATACATTTAGAGTGAAAACTCTCTGATTTCCCTTATTTGTCAAGCACATCCAAATCACTGATTATCACGCCGGAGGCGCCTCACGGGATGTCACCCCCCGTGTAGCGTTGTTTTGCAGGTTAGGTCTTGCCTGAAGCTTCCCGGAACAGTGCATTGGAACCCTGGACGAGATTTGGAGTTATCATTTGGCGCGCAAGGAAGGGGCCTTCTCCCTAAGAGAAACCTAATCGCATTCCGAGAAGTCGGGCAAATTTATGCAAACTCGATCCGGACTTATAGTAAGCCAGACCAGCAACATGGCAAACCCTCGCCCAAACATGCAAAACGCCAACCTGCTAAACCCCGACCCTACCAACCCTAACGTCCAAGTAGTCGGCGACGACGTACTCCTGCAAGACTTATCCCCATCCGGGAACTCCGTCCCCAACGCGGGACCAAACACCAACGCCGTACCTCCCCCGCTCACTCAAGGGGGACCCATCGATCTGACGAAGTTCACACAGCAACAAATCGACATAATGCTAAAAGTGGCGTCTGCCTTCCCACAACCTAGGGGAGAAGCACGCGGAAACCATGAGCCCCAAGACGAGGAAGAGCGAAGTGAAGCTCATAGCCAGCCTCACCCACAAAAGTCCACGGCATCGCACCTTGGACCGTCACAAAACACGAACCACAAAAACCACGGTGGCCAACAACACCGCCCCTCAACCTGGAAGGAAAATAGGAGAATCCGGGATCTGAAAAAAGAGCTCGATGCCAAGCAAGCAGAGTACGAAAAGGCCCGTGCCCGTCTCGAAGGCCGTCGTACCGAGACCCCTGAGGTCCGCAACGACACAGGAAGCGTCAACCCCTCCAACGCGGACATGCTCAACACGCTCATGGCCCTGAAAAAGCGCCTCGAAGATGGCACCAGTGGTGAAGTCGGAGAATCCCCTTTTACAAAGAGACTAGAGGACGAACCAAAGCAAAGGCACATCAAGCATCTCAACCTGAACCCTTTTGACGGGATGGGAGACCCCGAGGAGCACCTCAGCTACTTTAACCAACTGGCCCTGCACTACGAGTACCGCGACCTCACTAAATGCCGTTTCTTCGCCGCCACCTTGAGGGGAAGCGCGCAACGGTGGTTCAGCCGCGTCCCCGCCAGGAGCATAGACACTTGGGCCGACTTTAAAAGGGCATTCCTGAACAAATTCAGGGCAAACCAACCTCAGGAGGTCCATACTTCCTACTTACAAACCATCGGGCAAAGAGAAGGGGAGTCCCTACAGAGCTACATCAATCGCTTCAAGGAAGCGGTCAACAAGATCATCTGTGTAAACGAGATAGAGGCCCTCGTCCATCTGAAGAGAGGACTCGACCCATATGAATGCGAAAAATACGTTGTCAAACTAATGGAAGTGCAGCCTACAACATTAGCCAAGGCATATGACCTGGCATCCCAAGCCGTCACGGAAGCGGAATCTCTGGCCGTGTTGAAACGGGCCCGAGCACCTCCCGCCAGCAATTAGAAACACTACCCATGTGAGCGACACGCCCCGTACCAAAAACCCGCGGAGCAAATGCAAGTCCAAACTACGCATGGACCTCCCGCCAACAAAAACAACAACATATCCGTGAAAGATCGTCTGGGCCCCGCGGTGGGTTCCCGCCCCGAGAAGCGCCCTGAGCCTAATTGGACTAAGTTCAGCCTGACCCGGTCGGCCCTGTTAAGAGACATTAAAAACAAGCCATTTTACCAAGCACCGCCAGCTATGTGGACGAACCCGGAAGACCGGAACAAAGAGCGCCACTGCGAATATCACGAAACACATGGGCACTCTACGGATAGCTGCCTCGCGCTCAAACACTTCCTGGAACGACAAGCTAAAGCGGGAAACCTAAACCAGTACATCCCTCGTGATCTGCCACCACCACCGCCACAAGACCATCGAGACGGTAGAAATGTGGTCAATCCCGTCTTCGGTGGCACCGTCACGCCCCCTGCCCCAGGCGGGCCTTCAGTGTATGCAATCGCCCAAGGGGAAGTGCACAGCCCCATATACTTCACACATGCAGATTACGAGGGTATCAACCCGGATCACAACGAAGCCCTAGTCGTATCCCTGGTGATAGCAGAAAATGAGGTAAAAAGAATATTGGTGGATAATGGCTCCTCCGCGGACATCTGCTTCCAGCACACTTGGGATCGACTGCGCCCGAACAACGCAGTTCCCGAACCCTGCCTTGAAGAGACACCTCTATACGGTTTCGGACACAACGCTGTGCCCATAGCGGGGATAGCCCATCTGCCGGTCACCTTCGGGTCACCTCCCCACCAAATCACCAAAACAATCAAATTTTACATCATCAACGCAGTTTCCTCATACAACATGATCCTGGGGAGACCAACCCTAAATGCGCTCAGAGCGATCCCATCAACCTCACACCTCAAAATGAAGTTCCCAAGTCCCACAGGAATAGGCGAAATAAAAGGGGATTCTGAAACCTCGAAACGATGCTACGGGATAGCCTTAGTCCTGGCGGCCACCGAGCCCGGAAATATCAAGCGGGAAAACGCCGACAAGCGAAAGCAGGAGAAGCGAAAGAAACGCGCAGAGAACCTTCAAAGGAAGAGCAAACGGCACCGAGAGGTGCAAGTCATAGAAACCCATGATCCCACGCACGAAGAGCCCCCACGCATGGACGCCGAACTCAAGAAATGCTTGTTACGGGATGAGCAGCCCGTGGCAAAACCCGCTGTGGCAACAGAGCAAATTCAGCTTTCTCCCACCGACCCTACACGCAAAATCAGCATTGGGGCCGGCTTAGAATCGGTGTTCAAGAAGGAACTCACAGACTTGCTGCGCGAATACGCGGACGTCTTTGCATGGAGCCCAAAAGACATGCCCGGCCTTGATGAATCCGTGGCCATGCACAAGCTAAGCGTAGACCCTAAGAAGGCGCCGAAAAAACAGAAGCGGCGCAACTTCGCGCCTGACCGCCAGAAAGCAATCGATGCGGAAATAGATAAACTGTTGGACGCGGATTTAATCTGCGAGGTCTCATACCCGGATTGGGTGGCAAACGTGGTACTCGTAAAGAAAGCTAACGGGAAGTGGCGCATGTGCGTCGATTATACGGACCTTAATGCGGCATGCCCTAAGGACCCGTACCCGTTACCAAGCATAGATCAACTCATAGACGCGACGGCCGGGCACCTCATGCTCAGCTTCATGGACGCCTTCTCAGGGTACAACCAGATTAAAATGGCACCGGAAGACTGCGAGAAAACTGCTTTCATCACTCATAGAGGGGTATACTGCTATAAGGTCATGCCTTTCGGCCTCATCAACGCGGGCGCCACCTACCAACGCATGATGAATAAGATCTTCGCACCACAATTAGGACGCAACATGGAAGTCTATGTCGATGACATGATTGTCAAATCTATGCTCCAAGAGACACACTTGACCGACCTGCGAGAATGCTTCGCAAACCTCAGAAAACACAACATGAAACTTAACCCCGACAAATGCACTTTCGCCTTGGGGGCGGGAAAATTCTTGGGTTTCCTGGTGAGCCGACGCGGGATCGAGGCCAACCCGGAAAAAATCCAGGCCGTCATTGACATGCAGCCCCCAAAAACCATCAAAGACGTTCAACGCCTCACGGGGCGCCTCGCAGCATTGCGACGGTTCATATCCAAGCTTGCGGAACGATGCCTCCCTTTCTTCGACACACTCAAAGGAGCACTCAAAACTAAAAAGCTCACATGGACAGAGGAATGCCAAAAGGCCTTTGAGGACCTCAAGACATACCTGGCGTCCGCGCCACTCTTGACGACCGCGTCCCCTAGCGAACCATTGTCACTATATCTGGCAGTTTCTGACAAAACGGTGGGCGCAGTGCTTATTAAGGAAGCAGAAACGGTGCAAAGACCAGTTTACTATGTCAGCCAAACACTAAAGGACGCAGAAACCCGCTACCCCAATACAGAGAAAACAGCCCTAGCCCTTGTCATGGCAAGCAGGAAGCTTCGCCACTATTTCCAAGGACGGGAGATACGGGTCGTAACGAATCAACCCTTGCGCAAAATCCTCCACAAGCCTGAGCTGTCAGGGCGACTTATTAACTGGGCGATCGAGCTCAGCCAATTCCACCTCACTTACGTCCCGAGAACCGCGATCAAAGCACAGGCCCTGGCAGACTTCGTCGTGGAGTGTAACTTTGCTAAACCAGACGAAGAAGCACCAGACAACCAAAAACCCCTCCCGGTCGCGGACGGGTGGAAGCTTTACGTGGACGGCTCCGCCACCAACACCAGATGCGGGGCCGGAGCCATACTCATTAGCCGGATGGTTTTTGCATAAAACAAGCCCTTCAGCTCAACTTCAAGGCCACCAACAACCAGGCAGAATATGAGGCCCTGCTTTCAGGTTTAGACCTCGCCATCACTCTGCAACTGCAAAACCTTACCATATACAGCGACTCCCAGCTGGTAGTCCGCCAGACAACGGGTGACTACGCGGTCAAAGATTCGACTCTAGCCCAATACCAACAACAAGTACAGACCCGCCTGTCCACACTCAAAAGCTACCAGCTCCACCAAATAGACCGGGAAGACAACTCAATGGCTGACAGCCTATCCAAACTCCTAGAGGGAGAATACACGACCTCGGATGGTCCCGTATACTTCCTATCTCTCCCGCATCCCTCAACGGAGTCCAAGGAACAGTTCAACATTACGCTCAACGAAGACAACTGGATGACACCGCTCATCGCTTACCTCCGGAGCGGAACTCTGCCAAACGAGCATAGTAAAGCCCGACAGGTCAAGGCACATGCAGCCAAATTCTTCCTACAAGGCGATGTTCTCTACCGTCGAAACTTCGACTCCCCCATTCTCAAATGCGTCGATGACGACGAAGCAACATACTGCATGCGGGAAGTTCACGAGGGCATATGCGGGGATCACATGGCGGGCAAGGCCCTTACACATAAAATCCTGCGCCAAGGATACTATTGGCCAACCATGGCAAAGGACTGCAAAGCCTTTGTCAGAGCGTGCCACCAATGCCAGCTTTTCAGCAACGTCCCACGCGCAGCCCCCGCAATCCCAGTTTCAATACTCTCCCCTATCCCGTTCGCTGTGTGGGGGATCGACATTATGGGACCATTCCCCAAAGCCCGCGGGGAACTCCAATTTGTCATGGTGGCCATCGATTATATGACCAAATGGGCAGAAGCCAAAGCACTCAGGACCATCACCCAAGAAGACGCAATCCGGTTTGTCCGCAACCAGATAATCACCCGGTTCGGTATCCCCACAACCCTCATCTCCGACAACGGGACACAATTCGTAGGAAATAAGTTCACCACCTTCCTCTCTGATCACGGGATCAAGCACAAAAAAGCATCAGTATGCCACCCGCAAAGCAACGGACAAGTCGAAGTCACAAATCGCATCATCCTTCGCGGGCTAGAAAAAAGCCTCACAGAATCCAAGAAAAAATGGCCAGAACACCTACCCCAAGTCCTATGGTCCTACCGCACCACACAGAAAACAAGCACAGGGGAAACACCATTTAAACTGGCATTCGGGGCAGAAGCACTGGCACCAGTGGAAATAGGATCACCATCCTTCCGCATGCAAAATTTCAACATCAACGACAGCATCGAGGGAATGCGGACTAACTTGGAGCTACTGGACGAGGTCTGAGCAGACGCAGTCCAAAAAATGGAGCTCTACAAAGAAAAGACAAGGGACTTCTTCGGAAAGCGGGTCCGAATGCGGGCATTCCAGGTGGGCGACTTAGTCAACAGAGCAACCGAGGCATCAGACCCGCGCCACACGGGCAAGCTAATGCCCAAGTGGGAAGGTCCATATAAAATAGCACAAATCATCCGTCCCGGCTCTTACAAGCTATCCCACTTGGATGGCACGGAGGTCAACAATACTTGGCACGCAGAAAAACTCAAGAAATATTATCAGTAGCAGACATGGCCTAATGATTCATAGCATGTAAACGGGCATCCTTTTGGACTTATATATATTATTAACGATGTTTTCCGTTAATTTGCATCCTGGTGATTCATCCAACGAGAAGCACATAAAAAGCACAGTATATAAAGCACATCTCAGCAAAAAGCACATAAAAGCACATTTACGCACAAGACAAAAGGGCAACTTATAATATACAATCCATAGCTTACAAAGATCAGCTAACGACCGCCGCGGGAACAGCGCTACCCGGGTCAAGCCACATCAACATGTACCAAGCATATTACAAACGCACACACACGAAAAACACAAACAACGATGGACCCCCGAAGCATACAACGGGGGTACTTAGGAAATACAACAACTAGCACGGCGATAGCAACATCTAAAACACCTCGTCCTCCTCGCTCGAGTCACTCGCGGAAAGCTCATTGTGAATGAGCTGCAACTGCGCCCAGATCGCACCACGACGCTTCACCTGGCGGGCACGAACACGCTCCATCTTCTTGTGATAAGATTCATGCAGATCTTTGTTCTTCTGCATCAACTCCTCAAGGGCACCTCGAGCACGAGTGCTGAGCGGCTCGTCAATCCACACTTCATAGTAACAATCACCCGCAACACAAGCCTCCATACGACGCCCAGCATTCCGGCCACCCCAGATAGTCTTCATCACAACAGGACGATCACAGTAACAGCGAGAGCCTACAAGATTGGACATGATTCACACGATTTTTGCAATACACAAGGATTAAAACAACGAAAGAATGAAGGAGCATAATACCTTCGTTTCGGGGGGAGGCTATTTATACTACTCCCACGCGCACGCCTGGCAGCCACCTGTCACAAAACAAGCATATGACCTAGGAGGAAGGACGACCACCGCCATCCTTCCCCTAGACTAAATCCACACGCAACAACAAAAATATAGCAGGGTATGGCCGCGTATCCGCAACCATGCCCTGACAACGGCAAAGCTCCCACCTGTAAACTCGAGCAAGCAACACAAAGCACAAGCACATACACGCAACTAAAAAAGCAAACAAAAGCATATTAAACGCACAGCCCAAATCCACACACAAGTCACCCGCCATTGTACGGCAAATTACAATCCCAAAAGAATAAGTTCAAACAGTCTAACCAGCCAAGTTCAAACGAAACTTAAAAAGCAACAGTTTAGAGACAAAGGAGTCAAATGGTGGGGGTCTCGGTCGAATCATCAACAAGCTCTTCATCCCCCTCTGGGGTAGCAGCCTCGGTCCCGGGTTGCTTCTCTGCATCGGCCATGACCGTGTCCGGGTTCTCCCTTTCCTCAGCTGCGGAGCGGGAAACCTCTGTTCCCTCCGCCGCGGGATTCTCATCCACGGTTTCCAAAGCTTTTGGACTCTTTGTCCCAGCACTACCTCCAGAGCTACCACCCGCACTCTCAAGCTCCTTCACCCGGTCAGCAAGCTTCTTGTTCTTCTTCTTCCTCTTGTGTGCCTTAGACTTTGCTTTCTTCAAGGAAGATGCCAGATCCGCTACCCGCTTCTCCAGAGCGTCAACACCGGAAGAAGAACCACCCGCGCCCGCCACTAAGCTCAAATACTCTGCACTTTCTTTCACAGAAGAGACTCCCTCCTCAAAAGCTTTGGCCAAGGCAGCCCGATATTCAACACTAGCCTGATATTTCCGGATGGCCATCTCCTCAGTGGGTCGCGACGCAACCATAGCTTCAGCTTCTTCGGCACGCTTGCGCAGCTCGGTGAAAGTCCGCTCCGAGGCCGCCTCCTTCCCCTCCCAAAAAAGCCTTTGGGTCTCCAACTCCTTGTCCACAAGGCCCCTTCGATCCGAAAGCACCTGCCAGTCAGCTTTGAGAGTCTCCATCTCTTGGGCAAGTTCTTTCTTTTGATCCTCGACTGCATGGAAGTTCTCCACCAAGGTCTTCTTTTGACCTTCAAGATCAGCAACCTGCTTCCGCAGTGCAATGTTGTCCTGGCGGAACATTTCTCCCCGGGTGCTTAACGCCAAGTCATACCCTCGAGCCTGCAACAACCATCAGAAAACATATCACAACCCACATACACAAAATTAAACGCTAAGTACAAAAGCAACTGCACAAACACATACCTTCCTGTGATGGAGCTCGGAACGACGCACCAGCTTTTTCCATCCCAACCCATCCAACTTTTCAAAATCATCCTCAGTGAGGCCAACCTGTCCTGGTGGCCCGGCTCCAAACAAATTACCTCGCCCCACACGGCGGGCATCCACAGGTCCCACCTCATCTTCGTTCCCGGACGCATCCCCAGCACTGACACCCGCCATCAAATCCACGTTGCCGCGGCGCTTCACGCGACGCCCAATCTGGGCACTCAAGGTCAACTTCCGACCACTGCCAGCACTGCGAACCCGCTTTCTCCGCCTGGGAACTTCGGGAGTCCGTCCCTCTGTTGTCAGGTTCTCCAGCATCAATACAGTCGACGACCCGCCGACCTCAACAACTTCTTTCTCTCCAGCTGCACGGGACGATCCCGCCTCCACAACTTTCCCGCCAGCCTGTACACTGACCTCAGTTTCACCCTCCCCGCCAAGACCATCGTCAAACTCGCCCGCGGTGGTATGACCGCCACCTTCTCTTTCTTCGCTGTCCGCAATCTCATGGATCTCAGGACTCCTCTCAACGTCCTCCTCATCATCATCTGCATCCCCAAACACACCTTGGTTTTCCACCTCCTCACTTGGCACATTTTCTTCCTGCTCAGTCGCGGGTTCCGGTTCATCCCTCAAGAGCAGCACGCGGCCTCGGGACGCCGTCCCCGAGGTAGAGGCACCAATGGCCGTTCCCGCAGGTTGCACCACCGCCCCCCGTGTCGCCCTAGCAGCCGCGCGTCCCGCTCGGCTTTGCGCCGGCGTACGTCGCCTTGCCTGCGACCGCCCTTCACCTTCAACCCGGGCAGCACCCCTATACCTGGGGGGATTTCGGTTCAGCAGGCCCGTGAGCAATTTTATCTCTTCTTCATCAGTCATGCCCTCCAAGGGCGGCAACTCCGTCAATCGCGGGTCCAGGACTGCAAGTTCAAGCAACATGTCACAACACTATAAAGCCAAAAACCCACCAAACACAAAGCAAACTCCCCCCACATTTAGTAAAGTCAAAAACTTACGCAGGTATAGTTGCAGCCTCCCGTTCTCAAAGAATGCACTCTTGGTCCAGGTGCTCCCCAACGCCTTTGTAATACCAACCAGTATCTCCACGTCAACCGCGGACAATTGATCCCGCGGCGCGCGATAACTCTTCTCTACTTTCCGAGCCATGTTAGGCATCCACGCCAATTCGCCGCCCGCCACCACCAGAAACTCATACTGCCAGTCCGTCATGCTATTTGGAAAATCAAAAGGCATATAGTCCACAAGCTCTCTGCCAATCACGCTGCTCTTATTGGCAAAAGGCAACTCCACAAACGGCTTGGCCGTGCTCGTCTTGATGTTAAACAGGTGAAAAAAGGCCTTAAAAGTAGGCTGCTTCGCCAGAGCGGTGCAACTCGCTATAAACCAGTTAATAGCCCGGATCGCGTTGGGCGTAATCTGCGAAATGGAACACTTCAAATGCACACAGACAAGGTCCCACATGAAACGGTGCATCGGGAACCTCAAACCCGCCTTCAGCTGCTCGAGGGTCACGCATATGGACCCGCCAGCACCACGATGGTGCAACCTCTCCTCTTCCCGGGCAGGCCTCCAGCTATAGTCACTCCCAAACCTAAAAAGCTTCGACATGTATGGCCCATACTCCGCCACATTGAACGTGCTCCTCCTCTGAAGATGATCACAGTCTGCCAGTTCTTGCTCCACTTTGGCATTGTTTATCTCCACTGGGCGTATCTTGAAGGTCCTATAGAAACTACTCTGATCCTCAAAGAACCTGTAATGCAGGTCTTTCGGCGGAAGTGGAATGGTAAACCGCGGAAAATCCCGCCATCGACCAGACAAACTAATCAGCGGCCTTGCCTCCCGCGTCACGGGATCAAAACAATCTTCCCCGGGCATGGCAGCCATTTCTTCTTCAGTACCCAGATGAATAGCTTCCAGACGCACCTCTTCAGCCACAGCAGTCATCAATTACCTGCAAGATGGCCACACAGAGAACAGCCCGTTACATACATCGCCTCCATCCCGTCAACATTAGAGGCATACAAATCAAAGACAAAAACACGTTTCACAACACAACCCCTTTTTGTTACCCGCGACCCCCATACAAACATATTATCAAACACCTACAGTACAAACACGTGCAACCGCCGCATGTTACAAACCTTAAAACTTCAACCTAACCCTAATGGTGCACAACCCGAGACGACAATCCCGAGGTCGCTACACCGCCCTCAAACCGCAAACGACACCGTAAAGACGGCAGCCATGGCGACAAAAACTACGCTACTACCACCACAAATCAAGACGAAAACACGAACATTCAGACATTTCACATAACTGAAGGACAAGCCCTAACACACCGATCTACTCACACTACGGCGCAGAAACAGATTACGACACTCATAACGCCGGCGAGCAACCAAATACATACAGCACAGTAACAGCGGCAACAAACACGATGAAAAAAGCAAAGTACAAAGACATCAACCAGATACAACTCACCCACAATGTACAAAGACAGAACAAGTATAAACACAAAGGACCGCCGGCGACGCTTACTTGTTAACGGAAATGAAGACGAGAACGAGTACACTTTACTCCTTCGAGCGACTTCTCGAAAACTACAAGTGAAAGAGCAGAGCAATTCGGAAAACTAAAGCTTCAGACAGATATACTCAGAACTGGGTTTTAAGACATACATATATACCCCCACAATTACCAAGAGATGCATTAACTGCATGGCCACGTGCACACACACGATTGGCTCAGAACTGCACCATCACACCCACCCTCCTCAAAAGCCGCATAAACCGTACTTCATCCCCAAAAAACCCCCAACTTCGAAAACCGGTGTCTTTTCGATTGCCCCTATAAACAAATACATATATGTCACCCTACTTATCAAATCTTACCCACAACATTCTCCGCATTCAATTTTATTCCCCATTTATTACTCAATTTATTACAAGTAATGAATTGGTCGAGGACAAAAAACATAAATACAAGCAAGCCAAAAGCCAGCGGGAAGCAACACACTTCACATATATATATTAAGAATCTTTTTTATTACAAACCAAAGCGGACTCAGTCCGCGACAAGGAAGCCCTATTCTACAGCTGAGCCTCCAAGTCCGCAATGCGGGCTTGGACATCCTCTAATCGCTCCTGCAGCTCGACCCTCTCTTCCCGGGCCGCGGTCAGCCTCTCCGCCACCGTGGCCTCCGGCGCGGGTTCCGGCCGATCAATGGGCACATACCACCGCCCATTGATCTGCACCGCCGCTCGCCCGCGTCCCGGGACCAGCATTCTCTCATACACCTCCTCAAGAAGGTCGTCATAGGGAAGGCCATCTTCCAGCATATCGGCCAACCTCCTAGCAAAAGGATCGGTTGGCAAATCATTGAACAAAGTGAGAAGTTCAACCCTTCTCATCCAACGCATCTGCGTCCCGTAGCTCCCACTCGACACATCACTCCCGTTGCTCACAGATGCCGAAGAATTATCAGACATTTTTTACAGTACTTTCACAAGAAAAAGAACGATTTGACGATTAGAAAAGAGGAAAGAAGATGAACGCACAGATGAAGTACACAATTGAACTTCTCCAGCCCTTATATAGCCACAGCAACAGCCCCGCAATAAAAGCAGATGGGGTTCCCAAAGCGTTCCAACTTCCCACAGGCGTTTCCTAGGTCAACTATAACTCAAACGCACCTGGAAAACCAGCGGTCAACAATCTCCTCAGTGAATGTCTGTGCAGTGCATTTAATGCACACAGACGCCCACGAGCTACAAGTCCACACAACTTCAACACCCACGACCGTACCGCTACCGCTACCACAACCTTCCCGCCAGCTCTTCCCTCATTATTGGCCGAGTCCAATACTTGGGGGGCACATTTTCATTTTATTCAAATTTTAACATCTTCCCTCATTATTGGCCGCGTCCAATACTTGGGGGGCACATTTTCATTTTCTTCAAATTTTTATCTTCCCTCATTATTGGCCGCGTCCAATACTTGGGGGGCACATTTTCATTTTACTTCAAATTTTAACATCTTCCCTCATTATTGGCCGCGTCCAATACTTGGGGGGCACATTTTCATTTTCTTCAAATTTTTATCTTCCCTCATTATTGGCCGCGTCCAATACTTAGGGGCACATTTTCATTTTACTTCAAATTTAACATCTTCCCTCATTATTGGCCGCGTCCAATACTTGGGGGGCACATTTTTATTTTCTTCAAATTTTTATCTTCCCTCATTATTGGCCGCGTCCAATACTTGGGGGCACATTTTCATTTTACTTCAAATTTTTTCGACTTCCCTCATTATTGGCCGCGTCCAATACTTGGGGGGCATATTTTCATTTTTTACTCAAATTTTTATCTTCCCTCATTATTGGCCGCGTCCAATACTTGGGGGGCATATTTTCATTTTTTACTCAAATTTTTATCTTCCCTCATTATTGGCCGCGTCCAATACTTGGGGGGCATATTTTCATTTTTTACTCAAATTTTTATCTTCCCACATTATTGGCCGCGTCCAATACTTGGGGGGCACATTTTCATTTTTATTCAAAATTTTTTTTGCGCCCAATATTTGGGGGGCACAACCCTCATTTTTACTACGTGTTCTGTCCGCTTCAAAACTTTATCGCAGGAACTAAACTCAAACACAGAGGCAACACAAGGCGATAAGCGAATAAACAGTTTCACATTAAGGCAGAAATCAAATTACAATCAGACACGGGCTACTCCCGCATCGAAACTACCTAAGGAAGCTGAGCCCTCAGCTCCGCAATCCGCTCATCTACAGCTTCGAGCCTGGTAAGCAGGCCTTCCTCTCCACCTCCGCGTCCCGCAACCGCTCCCGCACCGTAACACCAGGAGGGACCGGCGGGTTGTCAATCGGCACCATCAACCGCCCATCCACCTCCTCCGCGTCCCGGGCACGACCCGGTTAGCAGGAGCTCGTGGTAAACAATCTCCAGAGCAGACTCATAGGACTGCTCCTCGTCCTCCAGCGCTTCCGCGATTCTCACCGTGATAAGCTCGGCCGGCAACCGGCGAATCCGGTTGATCAGATCCTGCCGCCGGCGCCACTCGCTAGACCGGCCATAGTACAAATTGGAACTAGCTGCAGAGCTGTCGGAAGACATATCACCTGCACAAAAACACACCAAGATGAGACGACCGGTTAACAGTTCCGATCAAACAACAAAACAAGAAACAGATTATCACTACGCCGGAAAAGCCTAGAATCGAACACTAACCAAGATTGCAGAGACAAGCTTTTACAAAGATAAACGATGAACTCAGCACTTTTCACCGGACGAAAACTCCCCTTATATAGACAGCCCTACCCAGCCTTTTGAACTTCAGCCGTTACTTCCCTAGACAGCTGAAGCGCCAAAAAATACACATCCATCACCCCAGTCAAAAGCCTCATACATGTATCTGTTGCCAGTGGTTAATTGGCACAAAATATCCGCACCAAAATACCATCAGTCAAATTAACCCTGCATGTAATTACCGGCATTTCAACACTCACCAGTAAGCCACGTGGAAAAACCGTACATTCCCCATATGGAACGACAAGACCAGGCGGCAAAAGGCTTCACACCTTTTGAAAATTTTGAAATCGATGGCCCACGCGAACACAACCCGGATACATCACGCAATACCCGCCGCCTCAGCCAGTCACTCACAAATACACGCTCGCCCACATACAACCCGG
>NC_030389.2:36122349-36149567 GCF_001625215.2 Daucus carota subsp. sativus
TTAAAAATACATCTATATAACTTATTAAACATTTTTAACTATACCAATAATGATTTATAATAAATCTATAAACTATAAATTTTATTCCAAACATAAAAATTTATTATTATATTAAATCTTAGTTAATTAATGATACTAATGAAAAGTTATTCCGTTATAAAAAAACAAACAAATTCTTCATTATAAATATTATCACATATATCTTCTTATTATAAATTTAAATATAGACAATAATTGTAGCATAAATTTTAGTATTGTAACTGAATTATGATCACATATGTATTCTTTTATTGTGTATTTGTGCACGCCCCAGGAATCCGGGGGCCTGGATCCTGACGTCACCACACAAAATCTGTAAAACACTTTGAAAAACCAAAAATTTAAAACCAGAAGCATTAATAAAAGATTTAAAAGAGAACATTTTGACCCCCCTAAAACAATAGGATCGCATCCAGGTTACAGTTTGAAATTAGAATAAACTACTACCATTATCGGATCAACTTCGACAAGAAGAATCACTGTTAATCTACTACAACTATAGTTTACAACTGAATCTCAATTACACAATTCCATCTAAGACCAACTTGAACATTTTCCTGAATATCTCTCTTGACTATTGGATACTCAACAGCTCACACTCTTCAGCCTTAATATCCTTCTCCGAAATTCTTCCCTGTAAAGTTAGTACATAAAAAGGGATGAGTTTATAAAGCTCAGTAAGCATTGATATGGGTCTGAAACTGGCCCTAAAAATTATTGGGTTATTTTGAGCCCGGGTCTGATTAAGGCCAGAATATAAGGTCCGGATTCTGGGTTTATCACCCAAAATTCGTGGCTAGCAGATTGAGGTTATAAAAAAGCCCGTTGGGCATCCATGTTTGAAAAACATGGGCTGCCAAACTCAAGGCACGAGCCCCCATGCCCGGTCAGGGCCCAGAACTCGAATCCTAGTCCTACTAGGAGTCTGACTGACGAGTCCAGGACTTCGAGAGTCCTACAGAACTCTGAATTTCGTGGATAACTATCTAGAGTCCTAGATAAACCTCCAGTAGCTCAGATAGGATCAGAGATCAGTCCATCCTATCTCTGACTCATACACTACTTTCTACTAGGACTCTAACACCAGGGATCCTACTTCTAATCAGTCTCTAACCCTGAGACATCTATATAAAGGCTCTACCCCTCCAAAATGAACTACGTTTTTGACTTGATTCTTACCCCGCTGAAGATACGTAGGCACCGGTCGGAGGACCCGTCTGAGTTCCGACTCGCGAGATCGTCAAAAAGCACGAAGCTCACCCCTCGATTTTTGATCCTAACATTGGCGCCTCTGTGGGAAGAAGACAACAACCATGGTGTCCACCAGATTGCGCTCAGAAATTCATGCACCTTCAAACGGAGGACAACACCGCAAACCCAGGATCCACCCTTGTCTCAGGTCACCGCTGGAACCTCGAATCCCGTCACCACCACACCACCGTCACGTTGACCCTGCTAGCAGTGGCACAACCACCGCTGCTCAAACCTCGATTCCTATGATTTTTGGCACGCTGCCCCTTATGACTAATGTTGTGGCCACAGCCACTGATCATGGGACTCATTACTCAACCGTTGTGACGACCACAAGAGGACCAACAGATGAGTATGTAGTTTAACGGACGACTCTTCTGAAGATTCGGAGAGGGACTATGATATTCCCCCACGAAGGGAGAGACGGAAACCAGAGCCGAGGCTCCCAGCACAACACCGGGCCGAATAACCCCGAGTCCCGTCGCCCCACGCCCAGGAGTACGAAGCCAGGATTCGAGTTATGCAACAGGAGATAGCTCAGTTGGAGAAGCGACAGGGCGGCACACCAGACCAGGCAGCACCACCCGAACCTCGGCAACAACTGAAAACCCTCCAAACACAGTATGAATAGAATTCACTTGTTGCTACAGGTGATCCAATAACCCGATCCCCCATTCACCGAGGATCATGGCAGCAAGGATTTTTCTCGAAAGTTCAAGTTGCCCACAATAAGGCGTATGATGGAACGGTGACCCCGCGAATCAGTACGGCTTTCATGAATGCATTGCTGTTGCAACCAGTCACGGAGGCCATTAAGTGTCGAGCCTTTCCCAAACTTTGAGTGGGATGGCACAACACTGGTATAGTCGACTACCCCCTAACTCTATATCCTCGTTTGGAGATTTGAGCCGAGCTTTTCATAGGCCAGTTTATTGGGAGCAGGACCCACGCTAAGAGTTCAGCCTCGTTGATGAAACCTTCATCAAGGCAGGAACGAATCCCTCAGAGACTATATGATGTTCACTACAGGAGGCGCTCAAGGTCCCGGATTTAGACCAGAAAGTAGCCATGATTGCCCTACAGCAAGGGACCACGGATGATAATTTCCGCCCTCACTAGCCAAGAGGCCCCTGAAAAATGAATGAGCTCCAGGAGAGGGCCGGGAAATATATCAAGGCTGAGGAAAGCCTGAAGAAATCCAGAATATCAGGGATCGACTTGAAACAAAGGAAACGTGGAAAACAACACCGAGACAACGCGGATAGTAAGTATTCCAAGACAGGGGATGGTGATAAATAATAATTTATATAATTTACTGTATGTAAAATTTTTTATTGTTAAGTTATTTAAACTTCTAATATGTTCATTTATCAGATTTTTATTTAAATAAATATATACTCATATCATTTTGGCCCGTGCTACGAACGCGAGTATGATTTTTATTTTTTTTTATCTAATATAGAAAAACTTCCTAATTAAAAGTTAAAATTGTTGAATGAATTTTTTTTTATTATTCGAAAACCATAACTGAAAGTCTTAATTTGAAAATTGAATGTGGTGAAATGGAAACTACACAGATTATACGAAAAAACATTGTAGTAATATATGCTAAAATTTGTGAAAATTAAATTAAGTTTGATTACGTTTTCTTATTTGCATATGAATTATAGCTTGCTAGATTCATATATTTGGAAATTTTAAAAATCTAATATATAAACACTTCATCATCAAGAACTAAAATTGTGGAGCTAAAAAGTGTTGCATTGATATGAAATTATATAAAAAAAAAGTCTAGATTTGAAAATTGAATGTGGTGAATATGGAAACCAGTACATATATTAGAAAAAAGGATTGTAATAATAAATGTCAAAATCAGCGAAAAGCAAATAAACATTGAGTGCCTTTCTTTATTTACATATGAGTTATAGCAGGCTAGACCTATTTATTCGAAAATTTAAAAAGTCAAATATATAAAAACTTACTTATCAAGAGCTAAAATTGTGGAATGAAAAGATACTCTATTAATAATGCAATTATAACAAAAAAATCTTGATTTTAAAATTGAATATAATGAACATGGACACCGCATAAATTAAACGAAAACGTATTGTAATAATAAATGTCATATCAGTGGAAATCAAATGAAGTTTGACTTCTCTATTCGCATATAAGCTATAGCAATCCAGATCCATGTATCGAAAGTTTGAAAAATCTTGTATATGAAAACTTCCTTATCAAGAGCTGAAATTATGGAGTGAGAAAAGACTCAATCAATTTGAAATTATAACAAAAAGTATTGATTTGCTTATTGAATATAATGTATATGGAAGCCACTATATTTTATACAAAAATGGATTGTAATAATAAATGCCAAAATCATTGAAAATCGAATAAATTTTGATTATGTTTCCTTATTTACATATAAGTTATAGCAGGCTAGAATTCTGTATCTGAAAATTTAAAAAGTCTAATATATAGAAACTTCTTTATCAAGAGTTAAAATTGTAGAGTGAAGAAATACTTCGTTAATCGGAAATTATAACAAAAGGTCGATTTGAAAATTGAATATAGTGAAAAGAGAAACTGCACAAATTATACGAGAAAATATTGTAGCAATAAATGCTAAAATAAGTGGAAATCAAATTATATTTGACTATGTTTTCTTACTTGCTATGAGTTATAGCAGTGTATACGCATGTATCGGAAAATATAAAAAAAAATAATACATAAAAACTTTATTATCAAGAGCTAAAATTGTGGTGTTAAAAAGTGTTCCGTTGATTAGGAATTATAACTAAAAGTATTGATTTGGAAATTGAATGTATTAAATATGGAAACCAGTATATATTATACAAAAAAGGAGTGTAATAATAACGGCCAAAATCAGTTAAATCAGATAAACTTTGACTATTTTTCCTTATTTAAATATGGGTTATAGCAGGCTAGACCCATGCATCCAAACATTAAAAATTCGAATATATAAAAACTTCCTTATCAAGAGCTAAAATTATGAAATGAAAAAAATACTCTATTAATTTGATTTATGACAAAAAGTCTTGATTTGAAAATCTATATAATTCTTAAAGCATGAGTCATTTTTTAAGGCTGCTTTGGTAATTTCACTTTCTCTTGGATCAACCCATTAAGCTTCGGATCGACCCGGCAGCTTTCTCATTCAACTTAACACTATGAAAGAATATTCCGGGTTTTTATGCGACCCACCCGATTTCCACTGGGCATGCAGCAAGTTCCTGCCATATCAGGAGCGTGGCATTTATTGCTGTTCCATTGATCAAGCCACTCTTTGAGCTTTTTGGATCTCATAGCATCTTCCAACCATATGAGAGTTTGAAAAAGGCATTGAATTTGGTTCCTCCAATCATGGCACTCATTACTACGTCTAATTGATTTCAAATTCAAACATGATAATTAATCATAACAAATCCGTGCTTATTTATCTAAATCAATCTCTTCCTCCTCCATTATGCTCTCTGCTATTTTTTATTTAAAATTTGAAATTCTTATTATCTACTTGCATCTGTAATCATTTGATCATTTTTTTCTCTCTCGATTTGTAGAGTGTATGGTAGTAACATTTATTTTATATTGCAGTGATAACGGTGGTCGTGTTTTTTTAGCATGAAGACGGATTCAACGTCGTCAACAGGTTTTGCAATCCTTTTTATGATAATGTTGCAGTATCGAAATCCTCGATTATAATCGTAAAATTTTGTTTCTGCAGGTGTGAAAAGAAATGGACGTGGATCGTGGTAAAAGTGTTGAGACAATTTCCAAGAATCAAAAGAAAGCACATGCATCAGGTAATTGATTTCCGCACTAGAGTAAAGTTTTCATACGCATTCATTTTCAAGATACAGTACTCTTGGTCTTGGTTCCTCAAAAGTCTTAGACGCGATCGTATTGTCGTTAACGTCTTCATGTAGAATCATTAGTGTGATATACAATAATTTGTAATAAGTTTGTGTCTGTTATTAATTAATAGGTATTCTCATGTGGGGAGCTCATATGATTCACCTAATATTGGATTAAGGTAGTTATTGGGTGAAAGTTTGGAAAGCTGGAGAGGCCTTTTTTGAAAGTATACGACCTCCACATATGGGATTGTGGCTTAGCATTGGTGTATGTTCTATTTTTTTGTATTTTTGTTCCAGTTTTTAAGTTTTTTATATTGTATAGATGACATGATATTTTGTAATTAATTTTTTTGACATTATTTTTGCATAATTTCCTTTTGTATTGATAGTGATTATGATGCATATATGTCCACTAATGCATTTATTGATCCTTTTTTTATGATTGAGTTTTCTTTGCAGCTGCTGAAAAGAGATGATTCGTCCAGGCCACTATCGGATGCTCACCGTGTGAAGATTTATATTCACTTTTTCTCAACATCTGATCAAGGCTTTTTGTTTACTTCTTATTGCGTGTCATTGTATTTTGACAAAAGACACCGAGAATGAATATGACCTAATTTCCGTCCAGATACATGAATCTAGCCTACTATAACTCATATGTGTATAAGGAAATGTAGTCAAAACATATTTGATTTTCGATGATTTTGGCATTAATTCTTTTTTGTATAATATGTAGTGGTTTCCATATTCACTATATTCAATTTTCAAATCTAGACCTTTTGTTATAATTTCAAATTAATGGAGTACTTTTTCACTTCACAATTTTAGCTCTCGATAAGAAAGTTTTTATATATTAGATTTTTAAATATTCGGATACATAGATCTAGACTGTTATAGCTCATATGCAAATAGGGAAGTCAAACTTTATTTGATTTTCATTGATGTTGACATTAATTACTAAAATACTATTTATATTTAATGTTTGTGGTTTCCACGTTCATTATATTTAAATTTTCAAATCAAGACTTTTTGTTATAATTTCAAATTAATAGAGTTTTTTTTCACTCCATAATTTTAGATCTTGATAAGAAAGTTTTTAAATATTTGACCTTTTAAATTTTTGGATACATGAGTCTATCATGCTATAACCCATATGTAAATAAGGAAAAATAGTCGAATTTTATTTTATTTAACTGATTTTGGCCGTTATTATTATAATCCTTTTTTGTATAATATATATTGGTTTCCATATTCAATACATTTGATTTTCAAATCAAGACTTTTGATATTTTTATATATTAATTATTATTTTTGAATATTTTCTGATACATGGATATAGACTGCTATAATTCATAGCAAAAAAGGAAACGTAGTCAAAAATAATTTGATTTCCACTTTTTTTAGCATTTAATATTACAAAACTTTTTCGTATAATTTGTGCAGTTTTCATATTTACTATATTCAATTTTCATATGGACTTTTTGTTTTAATTTCCGATTAATGGAGTATTTTTTTTTTCACTTCACAATTTTAACTCTTGATAAAGAAGTTTCTATATATTAGACTTTTAAAATTTTCAGATACATGAATCTAGCCTGCTATAACTTATATGTAAATAAGGAAAAATAGTCAAATTTTATTTGATTTTCAATAATTTTGGCATTTATTATTACAATCCATTTTTGTATAAAATGTGGTGGTTTACATATACACTATATTTAATTTTCAAATCAAAACTTTTTGTTATAAATTCAAATTAATGGAGTCTTTTCTCATTCCATAATTTCAGCTCTTGATATATAAGGAAGTATTCATACACTCGGTTTTACAAATTTTCGATACATGAATCTGGACTGTAATAGCTTATATGCGAATACTTTTTGACATTTATTACTACAACAATACTTTTTTGACATTTATTACTACAACAATACTTTTTCGTTTAATTTATACAGTTTTCATGTTCATTACATTCAATTTCCAGATCAAGAATTTTTATTATAATTTCATTACTAATAGAGCATTTTTTTTTCATACCTGTATCATACCTGTGTGTAGCACGGGCCAAAATGCTTAAATAATTTTCATGTGGTAATAAATGAGCATATTTTTATTTAAATAAATTAACAATAAAATTTTTTACATGCGTTTTATTATAATTTTTTGTTATTTTTATTCAAGATACGAGGTGTTGCCATTAGGCGACAACGATAAATTTTAATTACATAGTCATTACTATTTTCATGTTTTTTATAAATATTTTTGAAAAAAATTTAGTTTTTAATTATTTTAACTATACAATTAATGATTTAATAATAGATCCATAAACTTATTTCAAACATAAATTATTATTATTATATTAAAATTTGGTTATATTAATGATACTAATGAAAAATCTGTTCCGTTATAAAATCGATACAGAATCTATTCCATTATTGATATTTATGACGTATATATTCTTATTGTCAATTTCTAATATAGACGATAATTGTAGCATATAATTTTGGTAATGTAACTCAATTATGACTACATATGTATTTCTTTTTTCTTTTTAAATCACACATGTATTTCTTTATTGATTATTCCTTCAAGGTTAGTTATTTTTTAACATGTTTATCAATTTTTACTAAGGACGGGAGGAAACTCTATCATCAGCATATTCACTTTAATTAATGATACTAATGAAAAATCTATTACGTTGTCTTTCATAACTTATATATCATATCATACTGTTTGTTAATAAAAAAATGTATAGCTTAACTGGAAAAAAAACAAAAAAATCCTATCTGTGTACGTAGCATGGGCTAAAATGCTATGAGCATTTTTTATTTGAATTAAAATTTGATAGATGAGCATCGTTTTATTCAAATAACTTAACAATAAAATTCTTTGCATACAGTTTATTATTATTTTTTGCTATTTTATTTAAGGTATGAGGCATCTCCGTTAGGCGACGCCGAGAAATTTTAATTATATAATCATTACTATTTTCATGTTTTTTTATAAATATTTTAGATAAAAATTACTTAATATTTTTTTATTATTTTAACTATACAAATAATGATTTAATAATATATCCATAAACTTATAGATTTTTATTCCAAACATGAAATACTATTATTATATCAAATATTTGATTATATTAATGATATTAATGAAAAATATATCCTGTTATAAATATTTATCAATTTTTATTAAGGACGGGAGGAAACTCTATCAGCAGCATATTCACCATAATTTTATAATTAAGGAATGGAAGGAAGCTTTATAACTTGCATAACTGGGTTAAGTTTATTGTTATTTATGTTTCAAAATACAAAAATTTATTAGTACGCGTCGTTATAATTTCTGTTGTGTGACTTTATTTTTTTCATTCGACATTCGCATATATTACCTTTAACATCTACAGCGTATTGATCGCCAATAACATAACTCGGGTATTTTGACTGTTACCTACGCTGCTTTTCTGAACTTATATCTCATATCATACCGTTTGTCAATAAAAAAAATGTATAGTTTAACTACATAAAAAAATCAAAAAATCATACCCGTGTGCATAGTGAAATTACACACCTAGAGGGGGGTGAATAGGTGTTATGGCTAATATGACCGATTTTTAATGTTACCGAATAATTATACTGTCACAGACAGCTTGCTGTTAATTTCAGAGTAAACAGTCAGCTAGCTAACAATCCAGATGCAATGCAAAACAGATATAATCAGTAAGCTAGCAACACAGAGAATTTTAGCCAGGTTCGACCCCTAACCCTAATGGTCTACGTCCTGGTCCCCTACCAACTGGTAAGAGATTATATTATTAATCAATAATGTTAACGATTACAATGATTCAATAATGTAACTCCCTTTAACCCTTGTTCCTGTTATCAGCTTGCTGAAACCCCTGAACCACGAACCAAAAGCTCTCCAAGACCTATACTTCCCAAGTATACTCTTCTAGCTAACTAGTCCCCTTGTTCCCTTGTTTCACAAGCTCGATACACAGCAACAAACCTTTACACTTTGAACAATACAATGTGTGAGTGTAATACAACCGAAACTATGAACTCAATATAGATATATAATCAAATATAAGCACTAGAGCTCAAGTAAAGATTTTGCAATGTAAGTGTGTTGTATTTCAAAAGCTTGAAGTGTGTTCTTGTTCTCTACCGAAACGGAAACCACACTCAAGTTTATATACACAAAGATCCAACGGTCAATTTGCTAACAAATTCCAACGTTCTTGTTCCAACCGAACTCACGTATAATTTGTTCTCAATTTGAACGTTTAAACTTGTGAAGTTTACTGAGTAAAAAGCGTAGAAACGTTGTGAAGATATCTCAGTAAAACGTTTATATGAAAACCATAATTTGAAATAGGATAGGAGTAGTTTTAGATAAGATCGAATAAGAGATAAAAACTCCTATAAGTTAGGAAATCGTTTTCGTTTGAAATACTGATTTAAAAACTGAGCTCTAATATTTATATAAGTCATATATAAATATTAAAGTCCTTACAAATCGATTCCTAATAAATCTCCTTGCTTTTCGACTTTGATCCTTATCCATTTGTTATTCTGTTCACGCTGTGAGCTTGCTGATAAGCCTGAATAATATCCTGTAAGCTTGCTGACAGTTGAACATAACACTGAAACTTATCAAGCTGTTAGCACATTCATATATAACTTTGATAGCTCGCTAACAAGCACCAGTTTTATGCTATTAGCTTGCTGGCAGTGTGATCATCAAAACCTTGAGAGTATCACATAGCACGGGCCAAAATGCTATGAGCATATTTTTATTGAAATAAAAATTTGATAAAGGAGCATATTTTTATTTAAATAACTTGACAATAAAAAATTTTACATACGGTGTACTATAATTTTTTGTTATTTTATTTAAGATTCGAGGAGTCGCTGTTAGGCGACGCCGAGAAATTTTAATTCTATAGTCGTTATTATTTTGGTGTCTTTTATAAATATTTTAGAAAATAATACCTGATATTTTTGATTATTTAACAATACATATAATGATTTGATAATAGATCCATAAAGTTATAAATTTTTATTCCAAACATGAAATATTATTATTATATTAAATATTTGATTATATTAATGATACTAATTAAAAATCTATTCCGTTATAAAATCAATACAGAATCTATTCCATTATAAATATTTATCACGTATATCTTTTTATTATCAATTTTCAATATAAGCAATAATCGTAGCATATAATTGTAGTAATCTAACTAAATGATGACTATATATGTATTTCTTTATTGATGTATTACCTTAAGGTTATTTATTTCTTAACCTATTTATCAATTTTTATTAAGGAAGGGAGGAAACTCTATCATTTGCATATTCACCTTAATTTTATAATTAAGGTATGGATGGAAGCTTTATGATACGCATAATCAGGTTAAGTTTATAATCATTTATGTTTCTAAACACAAAGATTTATATCGTCCGCGTCATTATAATTTTTGTTGCGTGATTTTATTTTTTTTCAATCGACATTCGTATATATTATGCTTAACATCTACAACGCACTGATCGTCAATAACATAACTCGAGTATTTTGACTCTTACATACGTTGTCTTTCATAACTTATATCTTATATCATACTGTTTATTAATAAAAAATGTATAGTTTAACTAGATTAAAAAACAAAAAATTATACCCGTGTGCGTAGCACGGGCCAAAATGCTACGAGTATATTTTTATTTAAATAAAAATTTCATAAATGAGCATATTTTCATTTAAATAACTTCATAATAAAAATTTTACATATAGTTTATTATATTTTTTGTTATTTTATTTAACATTCGAGGCGTCGCCTTTAGACGACGCCAAGAAATTTTAATTATACAATCATTACTATTTTCATATCTTTTATAAATATTTTGGAACATATTACCTAATATTTTTGATTATTTAACTATACAAATAATGATTCGATAATAGATCCATAAAATTATAAATTTTTATTCCAAACATGAATTATTATTATTATATTAAATATTTATTTATATTAATGACACTAATTAAAAATCTATTCCGGTATAAAATCAATACTGAATCTATTCCATTATAGATGTTTATCGCATATATCTCTTCTTATTATCAATTTTCACTACAGGCAATAATCGTAGTATATAATTTTAGTAATGTAACTGAATTATGACTACATATGTATTTCTTTATTGATGTATTACCTTAAGGTTAATTATTTCTTAACTTATTTATCAATTTTTATTAAGGAAGGGAGAATACTCTATCATTTGCATATTCACCTTAATTTTATAATGAAGTATGGATGGAAGAATTATAATACGCATAATCAGGTTAAGTGTTTATAATTATTTATGTTCTAAATACAAAGATTTATATAGTCCGCGTCCTCATAATTTCTGTTGCATGAGTTTATTTTTTTTCAATCGATATTTGTATATATTATCTTTAACATCTACAACGTACTGATCGTCAATAACATAACTCGAGTATTTTGACTCTTACATACATTGCCTTTCATAACTTATATCTCATATTATACTGTTTGTTAATAAAAAATGTATAGTTCAACTAGATAAAAAAACAAAAAATCATACTCGTGCGCGTAGCAAGGGCCAAAATGCTACGAGTATATTTTTATTTAAATAAATTTTTCATAAATGAGCAAATTTTCATTTAAATAACTTAACAATAAAATTTTTACATATAATTTATTATATTTTTTGTTATTTTATTTAAGATTCGAGGCATCGCCAAGAAATTTTAATTTTATAGTCATTACTATTTTTATGTCTTTTATAAATATTTTAGAAACAATTACCGAATATTTTTTTTATTATTTTAACTATACAAATAATGATTTGATCATAGATCCATGAAGATATAAATTTTTATTCCAAACACGAAATATTATTATATTAAATATTTGGTTATATTAATGATACTAATGAAAAATCTATTCCGTTATAAAATCAATGCAGAATCTATTCCATTGTAGATATTTATGATGTATATCCTCTTATTATCAATTTTCAATAGGCAATAATTATAGCATATGTATAGTTTTAGTATGTAACTGAATTATGACTACATATGTATTCCTTTATTGATGTATTACTTTAAGGCTAATTATTTCTCAACATATTCACCTTAATTCTATAATTAAGGAATGGATGGAAGTTTTATAATACGTATAATCAGGTTAAGTTTATAATTATTTATGTTTCTAAATTCAAAGATTTATATAGTCCGTGTCGTCATAATTTCCGTTGTGTGATTTTTTTTTTAAATTGACATTCGTATATATTATTTTTAACATTTGCAACGTATTGATCGTCAATAACATAACTCGAGTATTTTGAATGTTACATACGTTAGTTTTCATAACTTATATCTCATATCATACTGTTTGTTAATAAAAAATTTATAGTTTAACTAGATAAAAAAAATCATACCCGTGTGCGTAGCACAGGCGAAAATGCTACATGTATATTTTTATTTAAATAAATTTTTCATAAATGAGAAAATTTTCATTTAAATAACTAAACAATAAAATTTTTACATATAGTTTATTATAGTTTTTGTTGTTTTATTTAAGATTCGAGGCGTCGCCGTTAGGCGACGCCGAGAAATTTTAATTATATAGTCATTACTATTTTTCATATCGTTTATAAATGTTTTAGAAACAATTATCGAATATTTTTTTATTATTTTAACTATACAAATAATGATTTGATCATAGATTCATGAACATATAAATTTTTATTCCAAACATGAAATATTATTATTATATTAAATATTTGGTTATTGTAATGATATTAATGAAAAATCTATTCCGTTATAAAATCAATACAGAATCTATTCCATTATAGATATTTATCACGTATATTCTCTTAGTATCAATTTTCAATATAGGCAATAATTATAGCATTATATAATTTTAGTAATGTAACTAAATTATGAATACATATGTATTCTCTAATTGATGTATTACTTTAAGGTTAATTATTTCTTAACATATTTATCAATTTTTATTAAGGACGGGAGGAAACTCTATCATCAGCATATTCACCTTAATTTTATAATTGAGGAATGGATGGAAGCTCTGTAATCTGCATAATCGGGTTAAGTTAATAATTATATATATTTCTAAATACAAAGATTTATATAGTCCGCGTCGTTATAATTTTTGTTGCTTAATTTTATTTTTTCAATCGACATTTGTATATATTATTTTTAACATCTACAACGTACTGTTCGCTAATAACAAAACTCGAGTATTTTGACTCTTACGTACGTTGCTTTCATAACTTATATCTCATATCATACTGTTTGTTAATAAAAATGTATAGGTTAACTCGATAAAAAAAAAACAAAAAACATACACGTGTGCGTAGCACGAGACAAAATGCTAATAAACATTTAAAATTCTATAATTTAAAACTCATAATAAATAATTTGACTGCGCTGATTACCCGCCAGATTTGGGGTTAATCACGACATAAAGTATAGATTAAGTTTTTTTTTTTAAAGCAAAGTATAGATTAAGTCGATAAAAATCAAAGAATTAATACCGTGTGCGTAGCACGGGCCAAAAAAGCTAGTTGAATATAATGAACATGGAAACCGCAAAATTAAATGAAAAAGCTTTTTAGTAATTAATGTCAATATCAGTGGAAATCAAATAAAGCTTGACTTCCCTGTTTGCATATGAGCTATAACAGTCTAGATCCATGTATCCGAATATCTAAAAATCTAATATATTAAAACTTCGTTATTAAGAGCTAAAATTGTGGAGTGAAAAAAGACTCCATTAATTCGAAATTATAACAAAAAGTCAAGATTTGAAAATTGAATATACAGAATATCGAAACCACTACATATTATACAAAAAAAAGATTGTAATAATAAATGCCAAAATCATTGAAAATCAAATATATTTTGACTACTTTTCCCTATTTACATATGAGTTGTAGCATGCTAGATTCATGTATCTGGACGGAAATTGCGTCATATTCATTCTCAGTGTCTCTTGTCAAAAAACAATGGCACACGATAAAAAGTTAACAAAAAGTCTAGATCAATAAAGCAGATGTTGAGGAAAAGTGAATACAAATCTTCACACGATGAGCATCCGATGGTGGGCCAGGACGCGCGAATCATCTCTGTTCAACAGTTGTAAGGAAAACTCAATAACAAAAAGAGGCTCAATAAATACAGTGGAGGACATATATGCATCATCATAATCACTATCAATACGAAAGGAAATTATGCAAAAAAAATTAAAAAAATTAATTACAAATTATCATGTCATCTATACAAAATCAAAATAAATTGAATCCAGAAGAATTAAAAAACAAAACACTAAGATTACTTTTTGCACAACACAAATCCCAACACGAAGAGTTAAAAATGATGTTCAAAAAATAATCCCAATTTCTATATCACAACACAAATCTTTCATTTGCACTAAAGTGTTCGAACCTTTTCTCAAATTCCTAGAACATGAAATCAATAGAAATCGTGATGACGGATCTCTCAGCTTTTCTCTGTAGCAAATTATCAAACACTGTAAAGCATAATGTAACGTAACTGTAATTACGATAACTCAACACAACAAAAGACAGGAAACAATACGTAAGTATTATACAGGAATCTACAGGTTGGAGATTCGATACGAACAGACAAAGACAATCCAGATATCTGAGACAAGCATCCGTCCACTGAAAGAAGTTCATTAATATGTTCAAGCCTCAGTGAAGAATAAAGTTCAATGTGTCTGCTATCAAGATTGCCTGAAGATCAAGTATCAAAGACCAGAAGATTCCAGTACATTTTAATTTGATTATTAATAATCAAATTTATCGAAGCAACATCTAACCCGGAATGACTGATCAAGTATATTATCAAGCAAAGAATTCAAGGGATTATTTCAGTTCGAGTCGTTCGTGAACCAGACCAGTGCACAGGACGTCAGGACGTACGAAAGCATTCAGTGGATTCGATCAACGAATTAATTGATCAAGTCAATCGAGCTCTCCAGAATATGCTGCCAAGGAACTCACTATTATATATATATATATGTTAATTGTGAATTACCTGAATTTAATTAATTCAGGTAATTAATAAACAATTAATAATATATATATATAATAATGCAATTTTGTCTAAGTGCTCAACACTTACACAGGGGAACACAAGGAGTATTGGGCGCCATATTTGACTAAGTCAAAGGCTGAAGGTATTTGTGTCAAGAAGTTTTTTAAGTAAAATTACTACACAGTGGATACAGTGGAACTTCAAAGGCGCAACCTTTGACCAAAGTCAAAGGCGCAACCTTTGACTGGTCAACAGTTGCGACAATTCACTTACTTGGATTTATACTCTAAGTAACATACTGATGCCCTGTGAGGCGCAACTTTTGACTCGAAGTCAAAGTTGGCGCCACACATATACTCTCCCAGGCGCAACCTTGGTTACTTGGATTTTCTCCAAGTACTATAACTACAGTGGCTGCTATGAAGACATTGTGAGGCGCAAGAATTGACTGTCGCATGGTTTGACTTTCTATATACATATATATATATGTTCAAAGCGCAACTTTGTTATATATATATATATATGTATATAGAACCTGCGCTTCCTTCATGCATACATTTGAGTTAGAATTATTTTGATTAATCGAATCCGTCCAGGACGAACTCAAGTCGTCCAGGACGAACTCGTTAACCATGGTTAGTTGTTGGAAAGCCTATAAATAGAGGTTGATAGTTTCATTTGAAACTAACTACACACTTTGTAAGTGCACACACTATACACATTCTCGAGAGTTAAATTAGAAGATCATATTTATCGAGAGTTTGTAATAGAGTGATTGTAGTCTCTGCAGCCGACACTTGTGTTGGAATCTGTAGCACCCGAGGATTATTTCTAATACAAGAATATTCCCCGACTTGCTGGAGTTATTTATTTACGATTGATTTAACATGGACTGAAACAGATTATCCGCAATTAAATTAAATCGAAGAAATTGGTACGACGTATTCAACCCCCCCCTTCTACGTCTGATTGGACCTAACAATTGGTATCAGAGCCAGGCTGATCGATATACAGATCTGAGATCCGTAACCAATCTGAAAAGCTAGCTGTCCGTACAATCGTAATTTTATCTGATAACAATGTCGACACACAAGTTAGGAATCAAAGTACCTCCATTTGACAAGGATGACTACAACAACTGGAAGATGAAGATGTTGCTGTACATCAGAGTTGCTAATCCCATGTTCATTGGGATTCTGGAAAATGGTCCATTTGTGCCTATGAAGATTATTCCTGAATCTGTTGAAAATGGTGTTCGTATTCCACAGAAGTCTGTTCCCAAAGAGAAAAGTGAATACACTGACACTGATAAGGAATATGTTGCACAGGATCATAATCTGCAACTCATAATTGTTGAATCAATGACCAAGACAATGACACATCTGATACTAAGTCTGAAAACTTCAAAGCAGATGTGGGACACTATTGAGGCATTGATGGAGGGATCTGAAGAAGTCAGGGAAAACAGATACGATATGCTAATTGCCAGATATGAAGCATTTCAGGCAATACCTGGAGAGAACATTTCTCAAATCTACGAGAGGTTCATGTTGTTGTTGAATGAACTCACCCTGCATGGAAAGACTTATCCACAGAAAGAGATAAACAGAAAGTTCTCATTTGTGATGCCACCCCATCTAGTTGTAAAGACAGAGACCATCCGGGAAAGAAGCGACTTCAGGACTATGACTTTGGAAAAGCTGTTTGGAAAACTGAAGACGTTTGAGATGGAACTTGAACAGAGAAAGATCATATATGGTGGTGGATCAACAGAATCCAAGAGTATGGCCTTACAGAAGACCACTGCACTGATTGCTGATCAACCATACTTTGGTTATCAACAATTAGTTGAATATGGTATCAATGATCACACTGTTGCTCAGAGTGATTGTTCATCCATCAAAGCTGACTATCCTTCTACCATTACTGAGATTGTAGAAGCTGAAGTTGATGAAGTTTCTGAAGAACCGGAGGATGAGTTCTACACTCAAGAAGAGCTGGAGCAGCTGGAAGATAAGTCAATGGCTTATATGGCTGCAAGGTTCAAGCATATCAAGTTCAGGAAGAACCCCCGGTACAAGAAAACTTCAGGGAACAAGTTTCAGGGTAAAGGAGGATACTCAGGCTCAGGGTCAAAAACTACTGGCAGTTTCAAACCAAACATGTATGACAAGAGCAAGGTCAGATGCTACAACTGCAATGACTTAGGGCACTTTGCAACAGAGTGCAGGAAACCCAAAGCAGCTCCTGTCAGAAGCAACTCATATGAGAAGAAGAATTCTTATGAGGATCTGAAGAAAGAGAATGAGAAGCTGAAAGCTAAGTTGGAAGCAATGGTGGCCAAGCACAAAGGAAAGGCTTACATTGCTGAGGGAAAAAGCTGGGATGACACAGATTCTGATGATGAACCTGTCCAGAGCAATTATGCATTTGCATTAATGGCTGACACTGTCGAGGAATCTCCATCTCAGGTATCTCCTGAAATTTCTGTTGATGACATGACTACTGCTGATTATAAAAAGACTATAAATGAACTAGGTCAAGAGATGTATAACTTGCACACTAGTTTGTTAGCTTCAGAATCAGATAACAGTAGTCTCTCTCTAAAAATAGCTAAACTTGAAGAAAAAGTAGATGAATTGGCTTTAGAGAAACTCATGTACACTAACCTTAAAGATAGAATTGCTTATCTAGAGAATAAGGAGAAGTGTAGTACAGAAATTGAGGAGTCCCTTAGGTCTCAGGTTGCTGACCTAGAAACTAAGCTTAGGGCCTATCAGAATTCTGCCTTTCTACAGAAAGAGATCTTGGATAGTCAAAGGGTTGATAAGAAGGTTGCTATTGGCCTTGACTATAGTTCTTTGGAAAGAGCTAAAAGAAAGAAGAGAAAAGAGAATGAAGGCATATTTGTTTCAGCAGGAACTGAGAATGCTCCTGAAGGAACAAATATACCTAAAATTCTGAAGAACACCAAGACCCCTATCTTTAGAATGGCTCAAACAGAACCTCTGATAGAAGAAGACCTTGTCATCAAGGAAGAGTTGAAAAATGAGGAAGTTGTTAAGCCTCAAGTAAAACAGGAATCACAAGATGTACCTTCTAATCCCCATGTCAGAGATGACTCAGATAAAACTGGATTAGGAAGTACTAGTTCCAACAAAAAGAAGAACAACAGGAATGGCAAGTTAGATCCTAAGAACACCAACTCTAGGAATTCTAATGCTAGAAAGGTTTGTAATAATTGCAATTCTACTAATCATCTTACTCATGCATGTAAAGTGATTAAAGTAGATAATTCTGTTTCTAGCATGCCTAATACTGTTAACATGAATGCTGTTCATTTGCCATGTGGTAGAGTAGGTTGCATGTTATGTGCTATGAATATGATGTCTGCATGCTTTACCATGTTGAATGCATCTGTTTTTGCACCATCTACCATAAATATGAATATGCCTGCACCTTCTGTTGCCCCTGTGGCAAAGACTGCTAGTCCTTCTAAGAAGAAGGAAACTCCCAACTCCAAGTCTAAAAGCACTTCTGCTAAGACTAAAAAGGAGAAGAGTCCAGTCACCCCTGAACAAGCACATGTTAAACCAGTTTCTGTTGATAATCCTGTTTCTACTAAATCACCTGGACCCAAGAACGTCTGGGTACCAAAGAAAGTTTAATCCATTTGTGAATGCAGGGCACAGGAAGGAAAAGAAAAGTTGTGTGGGTTCTTGATAGTGGTTGTTCAAGACACATGACTGGTGAAAAGTCCCTGCTCACAGATGTGGTGATGAGAACCGGCCCAATTGTAATCTTTGGAGATGACAGCAAAGGTTTTACAACGGGATATGGTAAGCTGAAAGTTGGAAATGTCATAATTGAAGATATCTCTCTGGTGGAAGGACTCAAGCATAATTTACTAAGTATCAGTCAGTTCTGTGACAAAGGATACGACGTAATCTTTCAGAAGGAAGTTTGCTTAATCCAGAACCGGAAGAACAAGGATCTTACACTCCGTGGTGTAAGAAAATCAAGTTTGTTTATAGCCGACATAGACTCAGCAAGTAAGGGGGAGGTCAAGTGTTTCTACACCAAGGCCTCTGCTGATGATAGTTGGTTATGGCATCGGAAGCTCTCACACTTGAACTTTAAGACTATGAATTCTTTAGTCAAAAGGGAACTTGTGAGAGGATTGCCACAGAAAGAATTCTGTCAAGAAGGACTCTGTGATGCATGTGAAAAAGGGAAGTCAAAGAAAGCATCACACAGGAGCAAAGGCATGTCTGACATTGGTTCACCCCTTCAACTGATTCATATGGATCTGTTTGGACCAGTCAACATTCCTTCTATATCAAGGAAAAGATATGCTCTTGTGATCGTCGATGACTACTCAAAATACACATGGGTATTATTCTTACATTCGAAGGATGAAGCAGCACTCGTCATCATTGATCATATCAAGAAGATTGAAAAGGAAGCAGATCTGCCAGTAAGGGCAATCAGATCAGATAATGGAACAGAATTTCGTAATGCTGTTCTTAATGACTTCTGTACTGATAAGGGCATCTCTCGTCAGTATTCAGCTCCAAGGACTCCACAACAAAATGGTGTCGTGGAAAGGAAGAACAGAACCTTGATTGAAGCTGCAAGGACAATGATTAGTCAATCAAGACTTCCAATCTATTTCTGGGCTGAAGCTGTGAGTACTGCTTGCTACACTCAAAATCGTACCCTGATTAACAAGGATTTGGATAAGACTCCTTATGAAGTAATGGCCAACAGAAAACCATCACTGAGTTACTTTCATGTGTTTGGTGCAAAATGCTTTGTGTTAAAAGAAGAGCATTTGGGAAAGTTTGATGCCAAAGCTGAAGAAGGCATATTTCTGGGTTATTCTTTGGAGTCTAAGGCCTACAGGGTTTATCTGATCAATGACGACAAGCTGATTGAAAGCATCAATGTAAGATTTGATGATACCAGACTCCCAAGTCTTCAAAAGGAAAATGAATCTGATTCTCTGGAATTTGAGAATTTAGAAGACATCTACTTAGGAGAAGATGAACCTGAAGCTGATATAAGAGATCCTAATGCAAATGAAGAGAATGCTGATCCTGAACCATCTGGAGGAAGTATTGGCAACAATACAAATGATCATCATGGTCACAGTGGTCAAAGTGGAGGATCATCAAATAGGATATACATCAGCTCAGGGGGAGTAAGTCAAAGTGGATCTACTAGTCATCACACTCAACACAACTATGATTTTGGTGAATCATCAAGATTGAATCTGCCAAGACAAAGGGTATGGAGTAGAGATCATCCTGTTGAACAAATCATTGGTGATCCAGACACAGGAGTGCAGACTAGAAGAGCAACTCAGAATGAATGCAACTTTGCTGGATTCTTGTCTCAGACAGAACCAAAGAAAGTTGAAGAGGCTCTAAATGATCCAGATTGGGTATCTGCAATGCAGGAAGAACTCAATCAATTCGAAAGGCAGAAAGTTTGGAAGCTAGTGCCAAGACCTAAAGGAAAATCTATAGTTGACACTAGATGGGTTTTTAGAAACAAACTGGATGAAGATGGTATTGTTACGAGGAATAAGGCAAGACTGGTTGCAAAGGGTTATTCACAACAAGAAGGAATTGATTATGATGAAACCTACGCTCCAGTTGCTAGGCTTGAAGCAATCAGGATGTTCTTAGCATTTGCAGCACACTCCAACTTCAAAGTATATCAGATGGATGTGAAAAGTGCATTCCTGAATGGTGATCTGGAAGAGGAAGTCTATGTTGAACAACCCCCTGGGTTTGAAGACAAAGAATTTGAAGACTTCGTATACTTTCTCTTCAAAGCACTCTATGGCCTGAAGCAAGCCCCTCGAACCTGGTATGACACTCTTTCCAAGTTCTTACTTGAAAATGGTTTCACCAGAGGTATCATCGATAAAACTCTTTTCCATAAAAAGCATAAGGATGATATAATTCTTGTACAAGTATATGTCGATGACATTATATTTGGTTCTACTAATGATCTTTTGTGCGAGAGATTTGCTAAGTTAATGCAGAGCAAGTATGAGATGAGCATGATGGGAGAATTGTCCTTCTTCCTAGGACTTCAAGTCATTCAGAAGCCTGACGGTATTTTTATCTGCCAATCTAAATACATCAAGGATCTTCTGAAGAAATATGGAATGGAAGAAGCATCTACTGCCAAAACCCCTATGCCAACTGCTGTCAAACTTGATCAGGACAAATCTGGTAAGTCAGTTGACATCACTAAGTATCGAGGTATGATTGGCTCTCTCTTATACTTAACTGCTAGTAGACCAGATATCATGTTCGCAACTTGTTTATGTGCTAGATTCCAGGCTGATCCTAAAGAGTCACATCTTATAGCTGTTAAGCGTATTTTTAGGTATCTTAAGGGAACCCCCAATCTAGGGATTTGGTACCCTAAAGATACAGGTTTTAATCTAGTTGGCTATACAGATTCCGACTTTGCAGGATGTAAGATTGATAGGAAAAGTACTTCAGGAAGCTGTCAGTTTCTTGGACGAAGGTTGGTGTCATGGTATAGCAAGAAGCAACACTCCGTGTCTACGTCTACAGCGGAAGCTGAATACATAGCTGCTGGAAGTTGCTGTGCTCAAATCTTGTGGATGAGGAGTCAACTACAAGATTATGGACTCATGTTGGATAAAATTCCGATTCTGTGTGATAACACGAGTGCCATTGCCATTGCCAACAATCCTGTTCAACACTCCCGGACAAAGCATATTGATATCAGGTATCATTTCCTTCGCGAGCATGTCATGAATGGAACAGTAGAGTTACACTTCGTACCTACTGATCAACAAATTGCAGACATCTTCACTAAACCACTAGACGAATCCACTTTCTCTAGACTGGTTGGTGAACTTGGGATGTTAAATATGTCTAATTAATTAGACAAGAAATAACTGCAATTTGTTCGTAAGTTCACAAGTTTTAAAATGTACATATTTTCAGGACTTGTGAATTTACAAAGTGCATCCAGTATTTTACATATTAATCTGACAATTAGTTTTAATTATTTGCCATAATTTATATGATTTGCATGATTTATGTGATTATGTGATTAATTGCTAAGTGGTAGATATTTAGAATCAATTTTCTTGAATTATTTAAGTGCTTATATTCAATTAATGAATATTAGTGTTCATTTAATTCATATTTTAATTATATTTGATTAATGGATTTGGAGCAATTCAAATTATTTTAAGTTAACCATTAATTGAATTGTAATTAAAATACTTGCAGCATAATTGACTAAATAGTGGTTGACTAATTTTAATTTAGTTCAACTTTATTTAGTTTAATTGTGATTTATTCAAGTTGTTTGTTAAATTATTTTGTTTCGAACAAAATAATTCAGTCAAACAAATTTGAATTGTGGGTGTGTACTGAACCCAAGCGCAAGGTTTGACTAAGTCAAAACTTGCGCCCAGGGTCAGTTATAGGTCTTAGCTGTTGCCCTTGAATTATTTTTCCAAGTACACGAGACTTGTTGCAACTGAGCGCAACATTTGACTAAAGTCAAATGTTGCGCCCCTGATATACTGTATACTCAACTTCTCGACTTAAGTTTTTGCCTAAGTCACGAGTTCGCGCCTCTATACTGTTATGTATAGAGGGCATTATGGTAATATCAGTTGTTGCGCCTTTGTTTTCCGTCTGTGTATACAATGGAGGGCAAGTTGGTCTTTAACCAACTTGCGCCTCGAGTTATCTCTGTGTATATATGCAGACACTTAGTCTTTTCTTTTATTTATCTCGCATATACACAGCCTATACACACATACGCAAACCCTCTGCTACTTTTGAAAACCATCGAGAACTCGAAGCTTTTAATCACTCTAAACTCAGACGAAACTCCGTCCATTTGGATTTCTAAGACCAGATTTAGGATCCCCTTTACAAGCTCTTTAGTTTCATGTAAATCTTGTTACGATCCACCGTTATTTTTCGAAGAGATTTTTCGAGACCTTAGAACTTCTAGGCTTGTTTTGTTCGAGTTTTTAGTGTCGAAAATTTGCGAAACCGATCCCATAATCCTTAGAATTTCAAGAAGTACAACATACTTGTATTTTACCAAACTCTAAAATTCTTGGAATTAGGGTTTTTCGGAGCGTTATTATTTAATTATTTTCGTGACATAAGTTGAAATTTGTTCATTATATTCGTGAAACGAAATTTATAATCATTTTTAATTCCAATTAAAAATGGCTGCAAATTTTGAGATTCCGAAAACAAATTTCACAATTGTTGAGAATAATAATTTAATTACGCAAGCGAATTATCGACGTTGGGTAAGATATATGTCTGAATATTCATTTGCTAGATTTGCTATGACCGAGTCAGTATATCTTAACAAATCTCTTCTGCGAGATTTCTTGTCTTCTATTTCTGTTGTGAATACAGGACAGGTACTTGGTATTACTTGTCAAATTCAGGGACGAACACTATCAATTACTGAAAATACCCTGAATACTGCTCTGCAACTTCCAACAGAGGACTTTGAAGCTGTTCCAGATAGGGCTGAAAGGACAAATTTTTTCTTTGCTATTCACTGCCAGAGGGAGAATGGTGATCTTCCAGGGAAGATGTATGTCAAGCATCTACCTCGAGAATGGAATTTCTTCTTTAATTCCATCTCTCATGTATTTGCACCAAAAACTGGAGGGTTCCATGGGATTACCATCTTCAACCAAGAGATTGGAATTGCAATAGCTCAGAATACAAGAATAAATCTAGGACACATGATCATGGGAGCTTTTCAGGACTCCCTAAGGAAAAACAGAAACATACTACTCTATCCTAGGTTTTTCCAGATTGTGCTCAACCAGTTGCTGACTCCTGCTGAAAGGGCTGTCTATCCTAATATAGACAATGTCATATGCTCCTTCATGACCACAAGGGTGATATCTATGCTGGAGAGTCACCAGAACTACACTAACAATGAGGATGTGGTTCTTCCGGAGGCAATGCAAGAATTCTTAAACAACCAGAACTTGCCTCCACCACACATTCAAAATGTTGCTGATCCTGTGGTTCAGGAAGAGGAGGTCTCTGAAACACAAAGTGCAGAAGTTCCTGAGTCATCTCATCAAGCTGACATTCCTGAGACTCAAACTTCTCAAATTCAAGAAGAGGTGATAGTGGAAGATGCACAGACATCCTCAGATGACAATGCTCAATCTGAAGGAGAGGATTCACTGCAAGACAACTCCACTGATTCAGAAGATGAAGTGAATACTCCTATTCAAACCACTGCAGCTGATGTAATGGTGGATGTTGATGAACTTTCTCTAACACTTACAATCCACTGCTACAGTCAGGTATTCCTTCTGACTCTGATAACTTGTCCTTTGATGCACCTGATTGGGTTCATAATCTTTTGGATTCCAATCAGCTTTCACCACCTCTCACACGTGCCAGTGAATTTGAAATCCCCCAAATTCATAACCAAGGCACCACTTCCCAAACACTTGAAGCAGAAATATCTCAACCCCTCAGCCAACCACTTCAAATAATTGAGAGCGAGGGAGAAAGTGCCTTAGCTGCACCACATAAGAAGATTGTTTCTGAAACTGCAGCTCTGTCTCCTAGTCAAGAAAGGAGAATAGAACCTGAGACAACTGCAGATATGTCTATTTCTTCACCACCTCAGCCAAATACTATTCCAATGCACAGTGAGGTTGCACACACAGTTGAAGAATTGACGGTTGCGAACACTTTGTCGTCCATGTCAGGGATAGACACTGTTGTTTCTGATCCTTTTCAGGGTCAATTGCCTTCACAGGCTTCTGGGGGAAACTTGGATGAATTGCCACATTCTACATCCTTGTCTACCCCCCTGGGAGGAACATTCCCAGATCCTTCACAGGACTCTTCACCTCTCGAAGGTGAACGGCAATCTGTTTCTGAGCCCTTCGTATCAGGAAGTGTGCCAGTTATAGAGGACTTGTCACAAAGTCATTCGCCGTCAAAGGCAGTTGTGGGAAACCAGGGTCCTTCGCCAATTCAAGGATCAAATCCTTCGAGCCCTGTGTCTACCCACCCTGAGATTCCAACTCAGGATCCAACTAAGGACTCACTACCTTCGAGTAGTTGGCAACTTGTTTCTTATGACTCAGATTCATCTGACGAGGAAACTGAGGACGAAGGCTCACGAACCTTCATTGCACCTTCTGTGACCTCTCTAGAAGAGGCTAAGAAGATTTCTTCTGCAGGTACATCTAAGGATGCTGGAATGTCTTTGAGTGAGAGGGAAACACCAACAGAACTTGATATACAGAAACCCTCTGACCCACTGAGTGCTCTAGCTTTGAGTGAAACGAGAGAAACACCTACAGAACGCACTAGTGAGAACCCAACTGCCCAACCTACACCACTTCCAACTGTATCTGTGACAGAATTTGAAGCTCTGAAATTCAAAGTTCAACATCTTGAAGCTGAAAATCTTGTTCTACGGGAGGAGTTGGTGGAGATTAAGTCTACTATGGAGCAAAGGTTGGCTGCCCTGGAGGCTAAATTGCTGGCATCTCAACCCTCCAGAGAGGATTACTCAACTGAGGGGGAGAGAGCAGCAGAAAAAGCTAAAGGAAAAAGGGTGATAACAGGGGTGTCTGAAGAACTGATTGATTCTGCTCTTAGGCATCAATTCAGTTACACTCATGATGAATACATCCCTGAGTTTGTGGATGACAGGGTGATTAGGATGGTTGGTGCTGAGAATGAAGATCTTGAAGAAGGAGAAATCCCAGATGCTGAAGTCTTTGCTGATGAACTTGCATATCACAATGACATCTTTCCTGCTGAAGAATTTGAAATTGCAAATCCACAAGACATTGCTAATGTTGCTAGGGATTATGCTGAGCAAAAGAGAGCAAGGGAGAAGTTAGAAAACCAAAGACGGATTCGACGGGAAAGGAGACTTGCCAACTTACATAAAGATGGAGCTGAATGGGATGTTGCTAGATCTGTGTTTGACTTTCCAGAGGTCACTCAGATAATGATGATGACGAAGTAAAAGATATCTTTGACTCCTTCAGGAACAACTACAAGATTTACATGATTATCACGAGGTGTTGAATGATATCATTTCTACTGTGTCTGTTGCTGTTCTTTCCCAGAAGAGGATGGATGGTTAACATATCATTTGAGCTACAAGAGAAGGCCATGGACTCAAGCATGTGTCAAGTCAGTTTCTCAGAGATCTTTCTTTAACTGAGCTGTTTGTGGTAAGAAACAAGATCATCTCTACCGGCAGAAAGCATAATGAAGTATTCAGAGATATGGTGGAAGAATGGATCACTGATATTGGAGTTGAAATTCATGACAAGCCCTCAGTTATTAAGTACTTCAAGGATGGTATGATTCAGAGTATTGGACTCACTGATGAAGCACTATCAACATACAATCCTCGTATACTGAAATATCTGGAAGCTCAGTCAGGGAGAAGTGCTCAAGGACTAGCAAGGAAGACTAACTGCTGAACTGCTATATGCCTATCGTCTGAACTTTGCTGCTCTGAGAGAATTAGACTATCAGCCATCAATCGTCAACCACCATATCCACTGCCTCCACTAGACCCTGAAGTTCCTGAAAATCCAAATGCACCTGTTGTTACTTACAATCCTACATCTGTAATATTCAAGAAGAAGAAAGACTCTGAAGTCACTGCTATACCACTCACAGAGATTGGGAAACTCAATTCAAAAGAATCACTCGTGCAGTTGCAGCTGTTAAGTGGTCAGTGGTAAGGAAGACAAGAGTGTGCTCAAAGATTTGGTTGATCTTCGGAGATAAGAAAGCTGTAGAGACTGTCCACAACACTTCTAGAGTTCGTGCTCATCCATCAAGGATCATTATGAAAATTGAAGGAATGGAGATGAATGTCACTTTC